>NW_025192773.1:0-3773 GCF_004010195.1 Chiloscyllium plagiosum | reverse complement strand
GACTGTTCAGCCCCTCAAAATGTTGTACAGCAAGAGGAAGATTTAACAATCCCTCAGGCTTCTGGCGTATTATCAGGAGGAGGAGAAGCAGATTTTGAATCAGTAAATCAGGACATTCCGGCCATCGAATCTATAATGTAGGAATACCATGGGGACATTCAGCCCATTGAGTGTATAAACCAGGAACTTAGTGACTCCATTCAGACACTCATGTCTATTACACAGCGATTGGAGCATATCTTTTAAAGCGTTGTGCCTGTTACACAAGAACATGGGAAAGGGAACGTAGAGGTTACAAAAAGTTAGGAATTAGGATAATCAGCTTCACTTGTCACTAAAAGGTTGTGAGCAGACTGTTGGGAATTAAGAGAAATTGTGAGGATCCGTTATTAATTAATTAACAACTGAGGATTTACAAAATAAAACCTGAATACATCAGAATCAGCATGATTCTTTAAAGAATTTGTTGGCTCGAATTTTTAAAGATGTTACAAACAAAGTAGACCATAGTGATCCTGGAAAAGTATAGTACCTGGACTTTGAAAAGGCGTTGATTAAACGCTGCACAAAATATTAAGCTGTAAACTAAGAGGACATGGGTTTGGGAGAAGGTTATTCACCTGGATAGAGGGCTCGTGAGCCAATAAAATGCAGTGAGATGGAATAGTTGTTTCGTTAGTGTTTGGCAACTTCTGGAGTTTCATAGAGTTCAGACCACATGACCCGACAATTTACCATCCATTGTATTACTTGGATGAGAGGAGAGAAAATACGACAGCCAAATTTTCAGTTGATACTAACACAAGTGAAAAAGTAGGTTGATGTAATGAAGATGTACAAAAACTACAAATGGACATGAAAAGTTTAGATGAATGTGCCAACCTCTGGAAGCTAACATGGATAATATGGGATTAAACATTTTGATCAGAGGAATCCAACATGTTATGGAAATGGAGAGCAACTTCAGAGTGCTTTCATGCAGAGGCATGTGGGTGCGCATGTACATACCACAGAAAACTCACATGCAGGTACAGCAGGGAATGAGAAGGCAAGTGCAATTTCATCATTTACGTGTAAAAGAATAGAGTATAAACGGAGGGAAGAAATACTGCAACTCTGCAAAGTATTAGTGAGACGGTAATTGACGTACTGTGTTCAGGTTTGTTGTCCTGACTGCAGGAGTGACATTGGTTCAACGAAGGTAGTTCAGAACGAGGACATTAGATTGATTCCAGAGGTGAATTTGTCATTTGAAGCGAGTTTGAGCAGTTCAGGCCGATGCACTCTGGGTTTAGAAGAATGAGAGGAGATCTCATTGATGTCTGGAGGATGTTAAAGGTGATTGACAATGTCGGTTTGGTGGGGACATTTCCACATGTGGGGCAAACTAGAACAAGAGATCATAGTTTGAGGATTAGGCCGAGCATAATTTAAACGGGCTGAAGAGAACTTACTTCTCTCAATGGGTTGTGACTCTGTGTAATTCATTGCCTTAGTGTGCAGGGGATGCTGGGACATTGAGTAAATGAAGGGATATGGAGAGCAGGTAGGGAAATGAAACTGAGCCGGCGATGACATCAGCCATGATTGTATTCAATGGCGGAACAGGCTTGAGGGGCTGGATTGTTCCTCGTTCTTATTCAACCCTTCGACTGTGCTCCAAAGGAACGTGGAAGAACTGGTTTTCTATCAGGAAGCAGGCACTCCGGATAAATCAGTCTTAATCAGTTTGATAGAACGTAACCAGTGGAATCACACAGTGACCAGTGCTGCGTCCTCAACTCTTTACAATCGATGTCAATGATCAGGACGATAGAACAGATGTACTACTTCTATGTTTGGTGATGACACTAAGATAAGCAAGACATTAAGTTGTCAACAGAATGTGGAGAGAGTCTGCAAATTGATATGTTCAGGTAAAGTAATTGATTAATACTTTATCAGTGGAATATAACGGAATGTATAACCTGCCAGCTTTTTCAGGAAGAATGAAAGGCAGTATGTTACTGAAATGGAGAGGGATTACACTGCATAGTCATACAATATGTTCTGGGAGATTCACTCTAACCCATTCAGATATGGGACGTGTGGCTCCATCTCCCTGATGGTCTGCTCCCTGACATTCCCAGTGGTCCTATTGATCTCAGTACACACAGGATATTTCGATGTGGTTGGTTGGCAGTGGGGAATGGTGAAGAAGTGGGTGTTTTGAGCCGTGTATCAAGGTGACAGCCTTTAGCCAAGAGGCTATCCTTTCTTTCCGAATGAAGACCAATGACGATTGGAATGGCTGACTGCTTCTGAATGAAGAAGCGGTGGCTGCTGCCAGTACAGTGAGTATTCACCAACATGATGTACTGTGCATGGCGCACTGTAACATTAATGGGGTGAGAGTTCCTTCAATTCCTGTAGCTCTCTTCATTAACATGGGAACCCCACAGAGTCATGTACATCATTGGGAATCCTGCTATACGGAGTTTACACGGATAAACCCTGCAGTTCTCTGCTGAGAGAGAAAACCTTCACCTCATCCATCACATATATCCTACTTTTCCGAATGTTGATATTGATGGCGACATACTGGAAGATGATGATATGTCACCTAGTCCTGCCTGGACAGTTCCAGAACATAGAAGCTGAATGAAACAGCGACCCAACAGCCACTGGCAGCATGGCCCTTTCTGGTGTGAAGCTGCAGGTTGTGTTGAAGGAGGTGACACCGCTCTGTGACCAGCTCCTTGTTCAGTCAGGGACCCCTCACAATCTGCTCGTGGATTAAGTGTAGCTTGGGAAGCTGTTCCTGGAAAACTCGGGGTGGATACCGCGGATCACTTTCCCCACATACATACACTGCGTGGTTTCAGAGCTTCCCCTCTCTGCAGCCTCTGCTGCATTTGTCGTTCATTTTACACACCCAGATGCAGTAACTGCAGTCCCCATGCTCCATCCAGAATTGGGTCACCAAATCCTCAGTTCTCCCAAAATCGGAGGCAACTCACAGCACAACCTCCAGCAAACCATCCCCAGCCCCTCCACTAACTTTTCAATAGCAATGGACAGTCAGAAGCCCCTCAGCTACAAGTGTTATAGACCAGACCAGACCCCGTCAAAATATTTTAAGCAGGCAGCCTCGACCTTAACTTTTTCTTATTTTAAATGTAGATGTGAAGTGTATGTGCCAGATGTGTTGCAACTGGTCAACCCACTCAACGTTAAGCAAAATGTAATCCATTGAAACGCTGTAGTTAAAACACAATCAAAGAGAAGAACAGTTTGTGATAGCTTCTCTACAAGAACACCTATGCAAATAACAGATACGGTGCCATCTACTAATTAACTGAGCGAATACAGGAATATTCCATAAACACACCCGTTGGCAAAAAGGGTAAATTCAGACACAAAATCTTATGTGCAGTTTTCCAATCCAGGAGGAAGCAACTTTAAGAGAGTTTTCAGAGAGAATAGCAGCAAGATATCATGTATTGAAACTTCCAACCTTCTGTGACACCGAACAGCTTCTGAATGCTGCAGCTTAAATCAAAACGAGATATCAAAGCGAGGTCTGTGAGAGCTGGCCGCTGTCCTTTCATTGTTCCCACCTATTTAATAAAACCTAAAAGCCTTCTCAGTTATGTACTTAAGCTGTTTTCAGGCGACAATTCGGCATCTCTTCCTTTAAGATCTATTTTCGTAAAAAAAAGAGAAAATAACCTTTTTTAAAATGACAGTATCGTCACAATTCCCCGTTTGAAGAAAAAATCGATATAAAAAAT
>NW_025192772.1:0-3773 GCF_004010195.1 Chiloscyllium plagiosum | reverse complement strand
AAGGCTTTGAGTAGTGATATGGAACAAAGAGACTGAGGGGTTCAGGTCTTCTTAGTCTGTGTCACATGTAGACAGGGTGGTTAAGAATGTGGTTAGCACACTTACCTTCATTGCCCAGACCTCTGAGTACCGGAGTTGGGAATTTAGGTTGAGGCTGTACAGGATGTTGGGGAGGCCTCTTCTGGAATACTGTGTGCAGTCCTGGTTATGCTGTTATAGGAAGGTTAGGATTAAATTGGAGCAGATTCGGAAGAGACTAACCGGGGTGTTGCCATGAATGGAGGGATTGTGTCACAAGCAGAAGCTGGATAGGCTGGGACGCTTTTTCACTACAGCGTAGGAGGTTGAGGGATGACCTTGGAGGTTTAAAAAACCATGAAGTGTGTAGACAAGGTGAATGGCCGGGCGTAGGGGGGATTCAAGACCTGGGTGCATACAATTTGAAAATAGATGAGAAAGGTTTAAAAAATAAATTGGCGATTTGTTTTTACCTTTACATGTGTGAAGTGAACTCCCAGAAAAAGAGGCAGCTGTGAATCCAATTACAATGTTTAAGACAATTAGACAAGTACATAAATAGGAAACATTTGGATGAATGTAGACCAAGCGGAGGCAGGTGCGATTAGATTAGTTGGGAATTATGGTCGACACGAACTGGTTTAACCACAGGGTCTGTTACTGTGCTGTATAACATTATGACTAACTCTCGCTATCACTGAATTCCTCCATGCTCACAACTCCCCAGATCACTGTCACCTCATCCAGACTAAACTCTTCCTTATCTCTAGAAATCCTCGATCGCCTCAGAACCATCACTATCTCTGGTATCACACCTCCAATCTCCTCCCATCTCATCACCCTCACGATCTCTAATCTTGACAACCCCCACACATCTGTCCTTCTCCACAGTAAAAAACTGATGCCACTCGTTTAGTATCCCCAACAACCCCATCTCCCGCGTCTCCACACATAGGCTGCCTTGCTATTCTTTGAGGTGGCCTATTCTCTCTCTAGTGACCCATTTGCTCTTAATGTATTTCTAACTACCCTTTCCCTATTCCTTACCCTATTCGCCAAAGCGGAGTCCTGTCCCCTTTTTGCCTTACTGATTTTACTCTTAAGTATACTCCTCTTGCCTTAAAAGTCGAAGGATGTTGTGATTTTTGGATTGGAATAAATGCAAAATTGCATCTTGGTAAAACAAACGAGGGCAGGACTTACACTGATTAAAAGTTGGGCCTCGGAAAGTTATATTGGACAAAGAGACCGAGGGGTTCAGGTCTTTGAAGTATGTGTCACATGCAGACAGGGTGTTTCAGAAAGGGCTTTAGCACATTTCCCTTCATTGCTCAGATCTTTGAATATAGGAGTTGGGACGTTATGTTGAGGTTGTACAGGATGTTGATGAGGCCTCTTCTGGAATACTGTGCCCAGTTCTGGTTGTGCTGTTATAGGAAGGATATAATTAAATCGGAGTTGGTTCAGAAGAGATTTAGCAGGATGGTGATGGGAACGGAGGGATGGAATTAAAAGCAGAGTCTGGATAGGCTGGGTCCTTTTTCACTGGAGCACAGGAGGCTGAGGGGTGACCTTAATAGAGGTTTATAAAATCCTGAAGAGTTTCGGTAATGTGAACAGCAGGTGCCCTTTCCAGGAGGGGGCGCGATTCAAGATTGGGGGCATACTTTTTAACGTGAGAAAAGGAAGGCTTTAAAAAGAAGTTCCGGATTTTATTTTTTGTTTTTGCACAGAGAGTGGTTCACATGTGGAATAAACTTGCAGAGGACGTGATAGCTGTGAATACAAATACAATTTCAGGGTGGCATAGTGGCTCAACGGTTAGTACTGCTACCTCTCAGCGCCAGGGACAAAGGCTCAATTCCTGTATTGGGTGGCTGTCCATGTGGAGTTTGCATATGTCTCCCCATGTCACCGTGGGTTCCTCCAGGTGCTCCCGTTTCCTCCCACAATCCACAGATGTACAGGGTAGCTGAACTGGCTGTGCTCAATTGCCCATAGTGTTCAGGAATGATTGGGTTGAGTGAATTAGTCAGGGGTAATTGTAGAGCAAAAGGGTAGGGGAATGGGATTCAAATAGGAAAAACATGTTTGGACCCATATATCAATACGGAATGCTAGGATGGACTCGGACCAAGTGGAGGCAGATGCGATTAGTTCAGTTCGAATTTATGGTCGACACGGACTGGTTGGACCACAGGGTCTGTGTCGATGCTGAATCACTTTATGACTCGTTACCTCTATAAATTCCTCTATGCTTGGAACTCTCTCTATCAGTGCCACCTCATCCAGCCTTACAAATCCTCCTCATCTCTATAATTCCTCTGCAGCCTCAAAATCCAAAAATCTCTACCACAAATATCTCTATCTCTGTAACATCCTCCATCCTCACAATCCTTTTCAACTTGCATCTCCTCCAGCTTCATTATCCTCCCCATGTCTAATCCCCTCCAGTCTCTCAAATCTCTGCTATATGTGCCTTTCTTTATTTCCAGCTTTCAGGATGCCCAATGTTTATTTCTCACTTGATGATGGCCCTTTCCAATTCCTGCGCTGAGCTTCTGAATTTCCTCTTAAACCTCTGCGTCTCACTCTCCTCCCAAAAACATTGACCAATCACGTGTCATCTATTTTAGTATCACCTTTTCTGACATGATGTCCAATGGAGGCTGTCATATTCCTATAATAAACATCTCAGCGGTCTCCAGAACAGGAAAAGGCTCTGGTGGTCTGTGAGAAAGAAACCTACCACTGAACTATCCTCATCTATTTTCCAGTACTTGTGGAAAAGTGTCATGTATCATGGCATCGCAAGTGCACACTAAATACGTCTCAAACGTTTTCGGGATTTCTGTGTCTCCCACCCACACAGAGTGAGGCTTAGTGCAACTGTTGCTCGATGACGACATCACCCACAGGAACACAGAGCAGCTGGGTCTGTGCAAACCAGAGGTTCCCCACACATTGGGAAGGATGGCAGGGTCCCTGAGAGGGGGCACAGGAGAGTTACCAAGATGGTTCAAGGAATAGGGGATTTTAGTTGCAGGTACACAGGTGTTGTTAATACATATCAAGAATATCATCTATAATAGATGGACTCTCATTCTCAACCTCTCCCCTTGCCTGGGCTGTGGTAACCTTCAGGTTAAACCACCACCAGACATCTCTGCCTGATAAGAGAGCAGCCCTATGGTCTGGTAGGACAATGCTGACTTTACCTTTTACACAGTGATGCCAGTGTGCATCGGGGGTGGAGGGAGGGAATGTTGAAGGTGGTGGATGGGACACCACTCAGGCACAGTGCTTTGTCGTGGAGGATGTTGACTTTCTTTAATATTGTTGAGGGCTGCACTGGTGGAGGCAAGTGGAGAATGTTCCAACACAATCCTGATGTGTGCCTTATCGACAAAAAACAGACATTGGGGAATCAGGGGTTTGGGAAAACTGAGATTGTTCTCCTTGGAGCAAAGGAAATTGAGGGGAGCTGAGAGACAAGTGTTTGCAAAACATATACATTAGGATGTTAAACCTGACACTCATCAACTCATCATAAAAGGATTACTGGACACATATTGAAGATTTCGGGGAGATCTATTGAAAGGGTGGTTTGAATCAAAGGAGAAATTTTATGCAGAAAATGGAATTGAGCTGGTACAAAATACTCACACACAGTGTAAATATCCAGGTCCTGATGAATGGAGTCATTCAGTCAAAGTTTGGTGTTACAATTACTGAGATTCCCATCTGAATATCCA
>NW_025192771.1:0-3773 GCF_004010195.1 Chiloscyllium plagiosum | reverse complement strand
AGTTTCACCTAAACAACAAGAAAATGGATCATTGACGTGTGCATTGAAATATGGTGGTGAGTTTCGTAGAATGCTGCTGTATGCATGTGCAATTAAGCATCTGAAAAAGGTAGTGACCGTTAATATCTGTTGAGTGAAAGACTACACCATTTACTCTCTGAAATATAATGAAAGTGAAGTTAGCTCTGTGTTTCTGAGCGAGCAGTGGCTGGTTCCATGTGGCACATCTGTGAGGCTGATTGTTATGTGGATTGCACGTTTAGAAAGGTGGTCATACCTCAGCTGATGGGTTCGGAGGAAAGAACAGAATGGGTGGCCATCAGACAATCAAAGACAATCAGGCAGGTAGTGCAGGAGTCCTCTGGGGTCTGCCCACCGATTGGTTTTCTAGTTTGGGAATTCTCAGGGGACCTGGCTTATCAAGGGAGTGCAGACACAGCCAAGCTTCTGGCACAATATGGCATCCTGATTATCCAGGAGGGGAGGATGAAAAAAGTAGGAGTGATAGTGAGAGGGGATTCATTAATTAGGGAAACATACAGGTGTTTCTGTACTTACTGACATGACTCCAACATGGTATGCTCCCTCCCTTAGTGCCAGGGTGAAGGATGTCACTGAGCAGTTGCAGGGCATCCTGTTGGGGGTAAGACTGAGGACATAGTACACATTGGTACTAATGATATTAATAGAATGAAGAATGAGGTCTTGCATTAAGAATTTGGGAGTCTGGAGCAGGATGTTAAACATTGTAACTTCTGGATTTCTCCCAGTGCCACATGCCAGCAAGTCTAAAAATAGGAAAATAAGGCAGATGAATGCAAAGCTCAAGAACTGGTGAAGGAGGGAAGATTTAGATTCCTACATCACTGGGACCATTCCTGGGGAAGGTGGCACCCATATAAGCAGGATGGTCTTCATCTGAACCTGAGTGGGACCAGCATCCTTCCAGGTGAGTTGGCTAATGCTGATGGGAGGAATTTAAACCAGTTTGGTGGGTTGAGAACACAGGGTGTTAGTACAATTGGGATACATCATACTTTAGTAAAGGAACCAAGGCAGGGAGAGATCAGCCCAAGTTGAGTTTCAGGTGAGAAAGGCAAAGCTGGATTGTCCCTTACTTTAAAGCTCAGAGTAAGACTAATGAGTTAGGGCATGTGCTGACATGTGGAATTGTGATGTTGTTGCCATCACATAGACATAACTAAGTGAGGGGCAGGACCGAACAATTCAACATTCCAGAGTATAAGATCTTCAAATAAGATAGTGGAGGGTGTGAGAGAGGATTAATTATTATCTGTTATGAAATGCACAATTAATTAAGCAATCGGTGACTACAGTAAAGAGGGATGATATCTTGAACGGGTCTTCAAATGATCTTTTGTGGGTACACCTTCGGAAAAAAAGGGGGCAGCCACACTGTTGGGAGTGTATTATACATCCCGGTACAGACCGTGCACAATAGAGGAGCAGGTATTGTAAATAGTTTCGAGGGGGGTAGAGAGAGCGTTTTATACCATCATGTAGAGTACAGAGAGTAGAGTGGAGTAGCTTTATATTTATCATTTCTACCAAGGACAACTGATACAGTAAAACAAGACAGCGTTCCTCCAGGACCAAGGGCGCCCCATGGACAGCACAAACTACACAATCGTACATGGCACATGCTGCATAAGACGTGCAAAATACTCAAATTATAGTGTAATAGAAGAATGATATATAATAGACATGTTTCTCACAGCAATTCGAAGTTGTGCAAAGAATGTCAGATGGGGAAGAGTCCGAGCATACTGTGTTAAGGAGCCTGATGGCTTGGAGGGAGAAACTGTTGCACAGTCTGGCCGTGAGATACCGAATGCTCTCGTATCTTCTACCAGATGGCATGAGGGAGGAGTGTTTGAGTGAGGGGTGGGTGGTGTCTTCCACAATGCTCTTAGCACAGAGGACCCCAACAACTTATGAGCTGTCCTCATTATCCATTGTTGGCTGTTACGATTTGAGACAGTGCAATACCCGAACCAGGCAGTGATGCAATAGCACAGGGCACTCTCAATAAACCCTTCATAGAATGTGGCGAGGAGGGGGTTGGGAGGTGGTCTTTCCTCAGCCCACACAGAAATTAGATACGCGGTTGGGCTTTCTTGGCTATGGAGCTGGTGTTGAAGGTGAGGTGAGATTCTCCACCAGGTGTACACCAAGAAATTTGGTAATGTTCACGATCTCCACGGGGGAGCCGCCAATGTCCAGTGGAGAGTGGTCGCTCCGTCCCTTCCTGAAGTCAACAACCATCTCTTTCGTTTTGTCCATGTTCAGAGACAGATTGTTGGCTCTGCACTGGTCCGTTAGCTGCTGCACCTACTCTCTGCGTACTGACTCATCGTTCCTGCTGATGGGACTCACTACAGTCATGTCACCCGCGAACTTGATCATGTGATTCAGCCAGTGCACAGCTGCACAGTCGTGTGACAGCAGGGTGAACAGCAGTGAACTGAGCACACAGCCCTCGGGGGGCCCCATGCTCAATGTGGTGCTGTTGGAGATGCTGGTCCCAATCCTGACTGACTGAGGTCTCCCAGTCAGGAAGTTCAGGATCCAGTTACAAAGGGATGTGTTTAGGCCCAACAGACTCAGCTTTCCAATCATGTGCTGAGGAATGATCGTGTTAAATGTAGAACTGAAGTCTATGGACAGTAGTCTGACCTTCTTCTCCAGGTGGGTGAGGGCCAGATGGCAGGTGGTAGAAATGGCATCATATGTTGAGCATCTGGGACAATATGTAAACTGCAGGGTGTCCAGTGAGGAGGGCAGCAGGGGCTTAACATTCCTAATCACAAGCCTCTCAAAGCATTTCATGATGATAGGTGTAAGCACAATGTGGCAGTAGTCATTCAGACAGGATGCTGAAGACTCCTGCTGCATGGGGAGGATGGGAGAGGCCCTGAAGCATATTGGAACTATGACACAGCTCAGGGAGATGTTGAAGATGTCCGTGAGAACATCCTCCAGAACATCAGAGCATCCTCTGAGTAATCTGCCAGGGATGTTATCTGGTCCAGTAGCCTTCTGTGGGTTGACTCTGCATAGGATTTCCTCACATCGGCTGTGGTAAGGTGCAGCACCTGGTCATTGGAGGTTGGGGTTGGGGTGGTGGACTTTCATGTCATTTGTGTGCTCGCTTTGCCTCTCGGATGGCCCGGGTCAGGTTGGCCCTCGCTGTTGTTAAGGCCGCCTTGCCATCGGCCCTGAAGGCGGTGTCACGGGGCCTCAGCAGCACACACACCCTTGAGCTCATCTACTGCTTCTGGTTGGGGTGAGAAGTGTTGGTCTTGGATACAGTGACACTGTCAATACACTTGCTAATGTAGCAAATCCCTGACGCTGTGTACTCCTTGAAGTTGATGGAATCTCCATCGGTTGTAACTTCCTTGAATACGTGCCAGTCAGTACACCCAAAACAGTCCTGAAGAACAGAAATGACTCCACCCAGCCAGGTTTTCACCTGCTTCAGAACCGGTTTGACACGTCTGACGACTGATTTGTCTGCTGGAATTAGCATAACAGAGCTGTCGCCTGAGGAGCGAAGGTGGGACTATGGCTCTATCCTGTATGCGTTGGGGATGTTTGTGTAAACCAGATCCAGCATGTTCTCCCCTCTCATCGCAAAGTCCCCATGCTGATGGAATTTAGGGAGCGCAGCCTTGGGATTCGCACAGTTGAAAGGTTTTTTTTCTTTCAAAAATACACTTTATTCATAAAATACTTTGATGATCTATACA
>NW_025192770.1:0-3773 GCF_004010195.1 Chiloscyllium plagiosum | reverse complement strand
AGGGAAGGACATCTGACATTCTAACCTGGTCTGACTAACATGTGACTCCAGACCCACAGCAATATGTCTGACTCGGAACTCCCCTCTGGATAATTACCAGTTGGGGCAATGTATTCTGGTCCAGGCAATGACACCCACATTCCACGAATGAATAAATATAATGCTTATGTCCATCCCTACCTCTGCAAACCCCTCCAGCTGCAGCGATCCGTACTGGCTTTGTTCAGGCTCTGACCACTCTCTGTAACATTCTCACCACCTCCAGCATCTTCACCTCTCCCAGTTCCTATTGTGCCAATAAACCATGACAATGATTCCCCTTCCCACTGCCCTCCTCCTGCTAGCAGACCCTTTGTAATCCCTTTAATACTTAATCCTAAAACACTCTGTCAATTCAGGATTTTTGGTGACCTTCTCACCCTCATAATCTAATATGTTCCATTTTGTCCTGAGTGAGTGACCAGTGGGGATTTCTAGCTGAGGTTTTGTCTGTTTCAATGGAATGTCCTTTTGTTGAGTGTTTTACACTGATCCTTCAAATGTTTTCCATTATTCATTTACAGACACATATTTCAGTCTGTTTATCCTGTTTACCTTGGTCAGTTATCCTCTCACACTCGTGTAATTGGTTGTTTTTGATTTTAGAGGCAGCTTGTCCTTTCTGTGATTCACTTTAAGATGTTTCTCCAGGTGAAATTAAGCATTCACTAAGTTTCATTATGGAACGGTGGGTCTGAGATAGTTACACCCTGACCCAGTTGTACAATGTTTTATTCAAAGAAATACTGAAAATAATTCTACAAACACCTCTTCCAATATCACTCTTGTCAGGGTGATTGTCCCAGATTATACGAATTTTGAAGTTTCACTGAATTATCATTATGCCTTTATCAAAAATTCCAATGAGCTTATGCAGTGATGCAATGTCTGCATGCAGTGATGAACAATGGAATGCTGTTCGGTGGCTAAAACTGTTCTGCTGCTTGAGTCCTTGGCAAGTAGTAGCCAGTATTTACAGTCAGACTGACTCTACTTCATGATCTGAGGTCAAATGCTTTTTCTGTAATGCCTTTGTTATCCATTCCCATTTTGCCTGAGTTTCCACAAGTTTGTGATCCATTGAATACTTTTGTTCGCCCTGGAAGCATGTCTCTCTGGTTTCTAAATCTCTTTTATCTCTGAGTCTTAAATCCATCTACCTTATTACAGCGACATTATCCATTAAAAAAACATAACTTACTCTTTCCTACAATTTCCTGTCACAAATCTATTCACTGATGTATAGTTTTAGTTAAACTTTGTCCCATCCTATTCCTTTCTGCTTGTCTTCAGCCACATCCCTGCTCTGTTCTGATGCTTCACCTTTTCTCTTTGGATTTGGAAAGATCCTTTCACTTGTACCCTGTCCCTGCATCCTCTCTGTCAGTTGAAAGCTCTGTCCATAAACCTACCGACATGATTAGCCAGGACACTGCTCCCAACATATTCCAGTGGGACCATACTAATGGATTATTTTGTAAATCAGTTATGGGATTTGGGTGTCCCTTGCTGAACAGCCTTTCTTGCCCAGCCCTAGCTGCCCTTGAACTGAGCAACTTGCTCCGCCATTTCAGATGGTCATTAAGAGGCAAACACTTTGCTGTGGGGATGTCGTGCAGACTACGTGGGGATGGGCAGATGTCCTTCTCGAAAGGACAAGTGTTTGGGTTTTTTGTCCATCTGCAATGGGCTCATACTTAGTTATGAATTATTATTATTTTTAAAACTATTGATTTCAAATGGCTCAATTTCAGATTGTGGGATTCAAACCTGCCTCCCCTGAACATTAGCTGAGGTTTTGGATACATTCTGTAGCAGTCATACCACTCGGCCATCACTTCGTCTGCTCACTGGGTGCACATCCCTGAGCACTTATACCAGGGCATCATGAAGATAAACCCATTCTCCCGACACAATTGTGTGATCCTGACATCTTCCAGCAATCTGGTGCTCTTACTTAATATCGCTCCATTTTCCAGATCTCTGTGGGGCTCAAGCCATTCTCCCTGTGCAACCCTCACTACATTAGTCTAATTCCCCATTGTGTCTATTCCTCTGTCTCCTGTAGGTACTCAAGAAGGTTCTGACTCAATAGTCTTCCCAGCTACGTCCATCACCACATTGAATACAGTTAGTCAGCCAGAGACAGACAAAGGGAAAAGAGATCTGGAGCCTTCAGTAAATCCTGTAGTGAAGTAAGATCGCTCACAGTGCACAGAGCAAAGAACAATGAGAGGGCTCCAAACAAGACATGACATTGATACAGTGCTGGAGGGGGAGCACAGTACACACACATACCCCAGGCTCAATCACCACCCCTACTGTAAGTTCTGTTGTACTAAGACTCACTACTCTGCAACACTGTATCTGTGCTGAAAATGTGTTGCTGGAAAAGCGCAGCAGGTCTCATTCCTGAAGAAGGGCTTATGCCCGAAACGTCGATTCTCCTGTTCCCTGGATGCTGCCTGACCTGCTGCGCTTTTCCAGCAACATATTTTCAGCTCGGATCTCCAGCATCTGCAGACCTCACTTTCTCCTCAAACACTATATCTGTGGCATGACTTGTGGTCCAGTGTCTTTAATAATTTTTAATTCCTATAGCATTTCCTATCTCTGTAACCTCCTCCCTTCCCGATAGTCTCTCCACATATTTGAAACATACTGCATTCCAGCCTACCATCCCTATCTCTGTAACTTGCTTCAGTGTCTACAACATGCTTTATCTCGGTAGTCTCCTCCTTCAATAACTGGAGATGGAGGCATGCAGCACGGAAACAGTTCTTTTTTTATCCAACCACTCCATGCTAACAAGAGTCCCTGAATGAGACATGTTTCTCTACATTTGACCCATATCCCTTCAAACCTTCTCCTCTCCATGTACCTGCCCAAATGTCTTTTACATGTTGCTATTCTACTTTTCTCTACCATTTCCCCCGGAAGCTCATTCCACACCTGCACCATTCTCTGTGTTAAAAATTATTCTCCAATTCCTTTAAAGTCTTTCCTCTCTCACCTCATATTTATGCCCTCTAGGCCATAGAACATGACAGCGCACTACAGGCCATTCGGCCCTCAATGTTGTGCCAACTTCTGGAACCAATCAGAAGCCCATCTAACCAACACTATTCCATTATCGTCTATATGTCTATACAACGACCATTTAAATACCCTTAAAGTTAGTGAGTCTACTACTGTTGCAGACAGTGCGTTCCACGCCCCCTACTACTCTCTGAGTTAAGAAGCTACCTCGGACATCTGTCCTACACCTATCTCCCCTCAATTTAAAGCTATCTCTCCTCATGCAAGGCATTGCCTTCCGAGGGAAAAGCCTCTCAACCCATCTCACCCTGTGCTTATCCTATATGCCTCAATTAATTCGCCTCAAATGTTTTCTCTCGAACGAAAACAGCTTCAAGTCCCTCAGCCTTTCCTTGTAAGACCTTGCCTCCAGACCAAGTAACATCCTAGTAAATCTCCTCTGAACCGTTTCCAAAGCTTACACATCCTTGCTGTAATGTAGTGACCTGAACTGTAACCAATACCCCAGGGGTGGCCACCCACTAGTTTTGTACAGCTGCAGCATGATCTCATTGTTCCAAAACTCAATCCATCTACCAATAAAAGCTAACACACCGATTGCCTTCTGAACAAACTTATCAACCTGAGTGACAATTTGCAGGGATCAATGTACATAGACACATAGATCTCTCTGTTCACCGACACTACCAAGAATC
>NW_025192769.1:1830-3773 GCF_004010195.1 Chiloscyllium plagiosum | reverse complement strand
AAGCCATGTTGACTATCCCGAATCAGTCCTTGCCCTTTCAAATACATGCACATCCTGTCCCTCAAGATTTCCTCCAACAACTTGCCCACCACCAACGTCAGGCTCCCTAGTTTATAGTTCCCTGGCTTGTCCTTAACACCCTCCTTAAACAATGGCACAATGTTAGCCAACTTCCAGTCTTCCGGCACCTCACCTGTGACTTTCGATGGTACACATATCTCAGCATGAGGCCCAGCAATCACTTCTCTAGCTTCCCACAGAGCTCTAGGGTAGACCTTATCAGGTCCTGGGGATTTATCCACCTTTACCCGTTTCAAGACATCCAGCACTACCTCCTCTGTAATGCGGACATTTTGCAAAATGTCACCATCTATTTCCTTCCTTTTATATCTTCCATATCCTTTTCCACAGTTCATACCGATGCACAATACTTGTTTAGTATCTCCCCCATACTTCCTGTGCCAGGAACAATATTCTGTGGTGTTGGATGTCTGAAAAACCCCCGGGTCTTTTGCGTTGTTGTAAACTCGTCACGGTGAATATCTCTTTGGACTTTCTCACCAGTATGGTGCACTGAAATAGCAGAGATTTGCATAAAATATGGCAACCCTTTTTAGATTACCGCGATACAGGCTTATCTGCCACTCTAAAAAGGGCTTTTATATAGCCATGACGATATTGTCTAATGAATCACATATGAAGAATTATGAACGTATGCATGTGTATCGGTTAATGCTCTCGAAGAACGAGAGCTATCATTTTGTTAAGCTGAGCCGTATTATTTATTGATTATTGATTATTTACTTTTTTGTTTTTCTTCTGTCCATTTAGCGACTTTAACTTATTTTGTATATACATGCACGTGTGTTTAATTTTGTTCAGTTATTTGAGTTGTTTTGTTATTGGTTTAATAAAGTAATAAAAATATATTTTCAATGAAACATTTTGTTAAAAAATTAAAATGCTAACGTTGATCGATTAGAGTCCCAAATAACTCTCATTAGAGAGACCACTCATGGTGGTTTATGATGAAGGTCCCCACACAGGTGATGGGGTGAGGTTGAGAAAGCATCCCCTTCATGGTTACCTCTGTCAGTGTGGGGAATTGAACCTGCGCTGGTGGCCTCCCCCTGCATCACAAACCAACCATCCAGCCAACTGAGTGGGAGACTGTGCAACTGTTGCACACAAAATCATTCACAGACAAAGGGCAAGAGAAACTTTAATGACAAGGAAAAGGGTATATTTGAGATAAACATGTTCTCTGTTAGAAATTGTATTTTATAATGAGACAAGTGTTTGGAAGCTGTCTTTCGCTGAATACAATATGGTGAGACAAGTAAAATAACCAGAATGACGTATTCTGATTGGATATCGATAACCATAACACAGCCAGAAACCCTAACCACCTTACCATACATCAAAGAAGTTTCAGAAATGACAGCCAAACTACTAAGTCCCCTCGGAATCCTAGTAGCACACAAACCCAACAACACTCTCAAACAAAAACTAACAAACTTAAAAGATCCAGTACAACCAATGGACAAAACCAATGTCATCTACACAATTCCATGCAAGGACTGCCACAAACACTTCGCAGGTCAAACAGGAAGAAAGTTAGCCACCAGGATACACGAACACCAACTAGCCACAAAAAGACACGGCCCTCTCTCCCTCGTAGCCCTGCACACGGGTGAAAAAAACCCACCATTTCGACTGGGGCAATACGTCTATCCTGGGACACTCTAAGCAAAGACATGCCAGAGAATTGCTAGAGGCCTGGCTCTCCAACCACAACGCCATAATCAAATGCATAGTTTTAGATGCCATCTATCAATCCCTCAGAAAACGAATAGGAAATGACATCACCACAAACCCCAGGAACCCCATCCAGGAGAAAGATATAAATAGAAAGCAGGAGACAATAGCTTCGCTTCACTTGG
>NW_025192769.1:0-962 GCF_004010195.1 Chiloscyllium plagiosum | reverse complement strand
ACTAGCTCGGCCTCGTGCAGACAACCCCTCTGTCACACTCAATGAAAATGTCACTAAGACAGTTTTTTTGTTAGATCCAGCCCTGTGAGGCGAAGACTCTACTGTCCTCAATCACAGTTACAAAGCTGCACAACACATGCTCATCCAAAACTCTCCATCACGTGAACTCACAGCAATATCCCTTTCCCTCATAATTCTTCAAAATACTGACCCGTGTTGCTTGACATATCGAAATGTCTTCATTTCAGCATTCTGAATCCTGTGAACATATCCCTCCATTGCATTTTTTCTCTTTCTCTGCCCCCGGTTCAACTCCAAAACACACTCATTTACAGTCATACTGCACGAGACTGCCAGCCAAACCAACCAAAATGTCCATCCACACTCAGCCCATTTCTCTGCCCTTGTTCTGTATCCTTCTGATCCTTTCCTAACTGTGTATTTGTCCAAATGCCTTTTCAATGTTGTTATTGTACCCACCTCAATCAGTTCCACTGACAGCTCAGTCCGTATGCGTACCACACTCTGTGTAAAAAAAAAAATGCCCCGCAGGTTCCTTTTTATTTTTTTCCCTTTCTAAACATTAATGGATGTCCTCGAGTCCTCGATTCCGCAACCTTGGGAAAAAATTTGAAGTATTCACCCCATGCACGGCTCTCATGATGTTTTAACAGCAACACTTCAATAAGAACCCATTCAGTTTCCAACACTGTAGAGAAATAAGTTCTTACCTGTCAAACTTCTGACTATAACTTAGAATCTTTAGCCAAGGAAACATATTTGTAAATTTATTCGACATTCTTTCTAGTTCAATAATATCCTTTCTAGAGCAAGGTGAACAATACTGAACACAATACTCCAACTTATCAACAACCTGTACAACTGCAACACAACGTCCCAACTTCTATACTCAATGCACTGATGAAGGTCAGTGTGCCAACAGCCTTCTTCACTGTCCTGTG
>NW_025192768.1:0-3773 GCF_004010195.1 Chiloscyllium plagiosum | reverse complement strand
CTTCGCAAATTCTGTTTTCGTTAAGTTTATTCCCAAGTTTGCTTCTTGTAATCGTTCAACATGCTCTGCCAACTGTAACATAGGAGCTTTCAATCACTTGCTAAAGATCACTACATCATGCAGATAAACTGCACAATTAGTTCATTTGGCCACAACTCTGTTCCTCAGTCTTCAATGTTTCTGGAGCATTATTCATTCACATGACATTCCCTAACATTTTTTTGTCATATCCGGTATCTTCACCAAATAGTTTAACTGACTCGACATTTTTTTTAATTTGAAAGGGGCCACTAAACCTGACTTTGAAGGGATTTCCTACCACTGGTGGCAATACTAATAAGTCATCCCCACGGGAAATCGGCAAAGTTTCAGAGTTTTTAATCTGCCACCTGTTTCACTCTCTCCTGTGCCCACTTCAGGTGCTGTTTAGCTAACTTACCTACTCTATCTAATTTCTCCCTCACCTCAGATACATAATCCAAGTATGAGTTTGGTCCTGTCTATTTATATTTAATTAATTTCAAATGACCTCTCAGTACATGTACGAATATTAACTCAAAGGATGGAAAGTGAGTAGACTTATTTGCGCCATCTCTAATGACAAACAATATAATGAGACGCCTTTATTCCAATCATTCGGGTAATTCTGACATTACGCTGTAAATATTGTCTTCAGTGTCTAATACCAACTTTCCAAGGCCCTCTGGGATTCGGGATTCGATGCACTTGATTTAAACTGCTGTGTGCCGAAACTATCCATGAGGTCCTTTAACAAATGATTGGTAAAATGAGATCATTGGTCTGACTGAATCACACTGCGTAGCCCACAGTGAGTAAAGGTACCTACCAACTTCTCTACCTCCCTTTTTTTCTTAACATCCCATAATGGAATTATCGATGGAAATCGGGTAGACACATCCATTATGATCAGCAGATATTGGTTTCCACTTTTATTTTAGAAAGGAGAGCTCCACAATTGATCATAACCCACGTGAAAGGTTCTTCGAATACAGGAATTGGCAACAAAGCTGCTGGTTTTATTACTGCCCGTGACGTACCTACTATTTGGAATATTTGACATGTACAACAAAAAAATAACCACGTCCTTGTGCATTCCAGCCACTAGAAATGCTTTAGCCGAGTGTTCTATGCATCAACTCCTTTGGCTTCTTCTTTCGGTTTTCCTTCCTGTTGTAATGTATGACAGTGGGATCTTGTTACTTAATAGTCTGGAAAAATCCCTGGGTATTTTTATTTTAATTCCCCAGTTCCCTGGTCTTACTTTTGTTTCTCCACTACTTCTCCCACCTTGGATCCTGCTAAGTCAATCCCAAGAACAAACTGTATTCCTGGAACTGACACTCTCTCACTCACTCTCACTGTTACTTCCCCAATCTTGATTTGGCACTCCACCTAATGTTACACAAGGGAATGCTTAATTTCTGTCCCCATTTCACAAATTATCACGCTGCTGAATGACATGTCAGAAAGAGTGAAAATACTTCCATCTCTTACTATTAGAGGCGGAGGGAAAGTGAGGACTGCAGATGCTGAAGATCAAAGTTGAAAAGTATGGGGCTGGAAAAGCACAGCAGGTCAGGCACCATCCGAGGGGCAGGAGAGTTGACGTTTCAGGCATAAGTCCTTCATCAGGAAAGTGGGGGTAAGGGAGGGGGAAGGGGCTGAGAATTAAATAGGAGGTTGGGGGTGGAGTTAGGTGGAAGGTAGCTTAGAAGGCGATGGGTTGATATAGGTGGGGTCTGATGATGATAGGTCGGAGAGGAGGGTGAAGTGGATAGGTGGTAGGACAGCTGAAACCGTCAAACTATACAGCATCAACGTTGACTTCACCAATTTCCAAATCGCCCCTCCCTCAACCTCATCCCAGATCCAACCGTTCAAATTAGCACTGCCCTCTTGAGCTGTTCTAACTGTCCATCCTACTTCCCGTCTATACACTCCACCCTCCCCTCTGACATATCACTAACACTCCTACCTACATCTTCCTATCACCCTCCCAGTGACCCTCCCATCGGCCCAGCTCCTACCCGCCTATTTATCTTTCAGCCCCCTTGTCCCCTCGCCATATTCCTGATTTATGCCTGAGTTTATGCCTGATACGTGAAGTGTCCTTCTCTTCGATGCTGCCTGATCTGTTGGGCCTTTCCAGCTCCTCACTTCTCAACTATTAGAAACTGAGCAGATCCCATTTCTTGCAAAATTCCCACACCCCATTTTTTCTTAGTGGGTTGACTTACAGAGGCAAATTCTTGAAAGAGATCAGGCACTGACTCCATACACAGCCCCTGCCTCAGCTGTACACTCTCCTGCAGCTCCTCGGCTCTACTTGGGGTCTCCTTTACCAGGTTCACTAATGCCACTGGGCTTAAACTCTTCTTCCACATCTTTTCCCAAAGTATCTTCCTTCAATGCACAGCACTGTGTCCCAGTTTCCTGCAGGGAAAACAGTTTTCCCAGTGCCCTTCTGAAACCATTGGTACTGTAATTTTATGTGTTCCACTACGTTATAGCGAGACTTGAGGCCTTTCACTTCCTTTCAAACACTTGGGGTTTTTTTCCATCTGTGGTAAACTATTGCCAGTGTGCTTTACTCTATCTTTTGCAGTGTAGGATCTCCCCTTCTCCCAATTTCTCTCCCTCACAGGATGAAAATCCTCCCAGAAGCTAAATTTCATCTCATGCACCAATGCATACTTAACTGCCATTCCTGCTGCGCTTCTCACTTCTTGAACTTCCTGTTCATTCACATGAAATCTTACATCTCTGGAAGTGAGTCTTTAAACTCGTCCAGCAGAATAATCTCCCATCGGGCCTCACAGGTCTTATCTATTTTTAAGGCCTGCACCTATTTATCCAAATGACTGAGATTAATTCTTTCAAACTCATTATAAGTCTGACCTGGTTCCGTCTCAAGATTTCTGAACCGCTGTCTATATTCTTCTAGTACCAATTCATAAGCACTCAAAATAGCCCGTTTGACTTCTGCGTAATCTATTGCTCCCTCATGTGACAGAACTACACATACTTCTCAAGCTGTGCCAACGATCTTAGTCTGAACTAGCATTACCCACATGTTCATTGTACACGCTATCTGCCGAGCTAATTTTGCAAATGAAATAAAAAAGGTTTCGGCATTTTTCTCACCGAAATATGGCAACGTATTAACTTAGTTGTATACATCCCGACGTTCTCCCTTCATCTTCATCCTGCTAATTTAACTTTCTTATCTAATTCCAAACTTCTGAATTTCAAATTCTCCCTCTCTTCCTTTTTTCTCTCTTTCTCTTTCTCTATCTTCTCTCTCTCTTTCTGTCTCTCTTTATCTTCTAACTCCAGTTACCCCACTTGCAATTTAAGTTTTTTTCCAACTCGACTGCAGTTTCCTGCTTCTCTGATACAACAAAGTGCTTGACCAATTCCATTATGGTGATAGCTTTCCTTTTGTCCCTGCTGAAACCCAATTCTAATCTATATGTTAATTCTAAAAGTATGCCCTTCCTATGTCTTTCTAAACATTGTCGGCAAACTTGTGAATCGTCTTCAAACCTCAGAACCTCTTTAATAACGTTAAAATCCATTTCTTTTAATTTCACCAACTACAAGGAAACAAAATTAAATGAATTTTCTCACCTGTCTTATTTGAAGATCTAGGTCACTAACTGCCAATTGATGGAATCTGCTGGGACCTTTTGTACCCCAAATCTGTTCAAGCCCCATATGACAAGCCCTCAACCCGTTATGATGTCGATGTC
>NW_025192767.1:0-3772 GCF_004010195.1 Chiloscyllium plagiosum | reverse complement strand
TGCTGGAAAAGCGCAGCAGGTCAGGGAGCATCTTCATGAAGAAGGGCTAATGCCTCGAAACATCGATTCTCCTGTTCTCTAGATGCTGCCTGACCTGCTGCGCTTTTCCAGCAACACATTTCCATCTCTGAGGGAGTGCTGCACTGTCAGAGGGTCAGTACTGAGGGAGTGCTGCACTGTCAGAGGGTCAATACTGAGAGAGTGCTGCACTCTCAGAGTGTCAGTAGTGAGGGAGTGCTGCATTCTCAAAGAGTTAGTACTGAGGGAGCGCTGCACTGTAAGAATTTCAGAACTAAAGGTGTGCTGCTCATTCAAAGAGCTGCACTGCCAGAGGGTCAGTACTGAGGGTGTACCGCACTGTCACACGGTCGGTATGGGGGCACTGCCACAGTGTCAGATGGTCAGTACTGAGGAAGTTCTGCACTGTGTGAGCGTCAGTACTGAGTGAGTGCCGCACTCTGCGCTGTCAGAGGGTCAGTGTACTGAGGGGCTGCTGCATTGCCAGAGGGTGAGCACTGAGGGATCACCGCACTGTCGGACAGTCAATAGTGAGGGAGCACTTCACTGTCAGAGGTTCAGTCCAGAGGGAATGCCGCACTGTCTGAAGCTCTGTACTCTGAGAGCACTGCACCATCAGAGGGTCAGTACTGAACGAGCACTACACTGTCATAGGGTAGGAACTGAGGGAGCATGTACTATCAAAAGGTCAGTACTGAGGGAGCGCTACACAGTGAGAGTGTCAGTTCCGAGTGAGTGCTATTTCAGAGGGTCGGGACAGAGAGAGTGCTGCATCGTCAGAGGGTCAGTACGGAGGGAATGCTGCACTGTCAGAGAGTCAGTACCGAGCGGGTGCTGAACTATCAGCGGGTCAGTACTGAGGGCCTTCCGCACAGTCAGATGGTCAGTATTGAGAGAGTGCTGCACTGCCAGAGGATCAGTACCGAGCGGGTACTGCACTGTCAGCGAGTCAGTAGCGAGCGGATGCTGAACTGTCAGCGGGTCAGTACGGAGGGAGTGCTGCACTGTAAGAGGGTTAGTACACAGAGAGTGCTACACTGTCAAATAGACAGTACTGAGGCACTGCTGGACTGTCAGAGTTGCAGGAGCGAGGCAGAAGGTCAGAACTGAGGGAGTGATACACTGTCAATGGGTCAGTCCTGAGGGAGTGCTACACTGTCAATGAGTCAGTACTGAGGTAGTGCAGTACTGTCAGAGTGTCATTTGTGATGGAGAGCTGTACTGTCGGAGGTTTTATCCTGAGATTGGTCCACAATGTCGGAGGGTCAGTATGGGGCTACTTCCACTCTGCCAGAGAGTCAGTACTGAGGGAGCGCATCACTATCAGAGGATCAGTGTGGAGGGAGTGCAGCGTTGTCAGAGGGTCAGTGTGGAGGGAGTACAGCATTGTCAGAGGATTAGTATAGAGAGAGTGCAGCATTGTCAGAGGGTCAGAGTCGAGGGAGTGCAGAATTGTCAGAGGGTCAGTGTGGACGGAGTGCTGCATTGTCAGAGGGTCAGTATGGAGGGAGTGCAGCATTGTCAGAGGGTCAGTGTGGAGGGAGAGCAGCATTGTCAGAGGGTCAGTGTGGAGGGAGTACAGCATTGTCAGACGATTAGTATAGAGAGAGTGCTGCATTGTCAGAGGGTCAGTGTGGAGGTAGTGCTGCATTGTCAGAGGGTCAGTATGGAGGGAGTGCAGCATTGGTAGAGGGTCAGTGTGGAGGGTGTGCAGCATTGTCAGAGGGTCAGTGTGGAGGTAGTGCTGCATTGTCAGAGGATCAGTATGAAGGGAGTGCAGCATTGTCAGAGGGTCAGGGTGGAGGGAGTGCTGCATTGTCAGAGGGTCAGTGTGGAGGGAGTGCAGCATTGTCAGAGGGTCAGTGTAGCGGGAGTGCAGCATTGTCAAAGGATCAGTGTGGAGGGAGTGAAGCATTGTCAGAGGGTCAGTGTGAAGGGAGTGCTACATTGTCAGAGGGTCAGTGTGGAGGTAGTGCTGCATTGGCAGAAGGTCAGTAAGGAGAGAGTGCAGCATTGTCAGAGGGTCCGTGTGGAGGGAGTGCTGCATTGTCAGAGGGTCAGTGTGGAGGGATTGCAGCATTGTCAGGGGGTCAGTGTGGAGGGGGTGCTGCATTGTCAGAGGGTCAGTGAGAAGGGATTGCAGCATTGTCAGAGGGTCAGTGTGAAGGGAGTGCTGCATTGTCAGAGGGTCAGTGTGAAGGGAGTGCTGCATTGTCAGAGGGTCAGTGTGGAGGTAGTGCTGCATTGTCAGAGTGTCAGTGTGGAGGGAGTGCAGCATTGTCAGAGGATCAGTACCGAGCGGGTGCTGCACTGTCAGAGAGTCGGTACCGAGCGGATGTTGAACTGTCAGCGGGTCTGTCCTGACGGAGTGCTGCACTGTCAGAGGGTTAGTACACAGAGAGTGCTACACTGTCAAATAGACAGTACTGAGGCACTGCTGGACTGTCAGAGGTGCAGAAGCGAGGCAGAAGGTCAGAACTGAGGGAGTGATACACTGTCAATGGGTCAGTACGGAGGGACTGCTACACTGTCAATGGGTCAGTACTGAGGCAGTGCTGTACTGTCAGAGTGTCATTTGTGATGGAGTGCTGTACTGTCGGAGGTTTTATCCTGAGATTGGTCCACAATGTCGGAGGGTCAGTATGGGGCTACTTCCACTCTGCCAGAGAGTCAGTACTGAGGGAGCGCATCACTATCAGAGGATCAGTGTGGAGGGAGTGCAGCGTTGTCAGATGGTCAGTGTGGAGGGAGTACAGCACTGTCAAAGGGTCAGCGTGGAGGGAGTACAGCATTGTCAGAGGATTAGTATAGAGAGAGTGCAGCATTGTCAGAGGGTCAGTGTGGAGGGAGTGCAGCATTGTCAGAGTGTCAGTGTGGAGGTAGTGCTGCATTGTCAGAGGGTCAGTGTGGAGGGTGAGCAGCATTGTCAGAGGGTCAGTGTGGAGGGTGAGCAGCATTGTCAGAGGATTAGTAAAGAGAGAGTGCAACATTGTCAGAGGTTTAGTGTGGAGGTAGTGCTGCATTGTCAGAGGGTCAGTATGGAGGGAGTGCAGCATTGTCAGAGGGTCAGTGTGGAGGGTGAGCAGCATTGTCAGAGGGTCAGTGTGGAGGGTGTACAGCATTGTCAGAGGATTAGTAAAGAGAGAGTGCAACATTGTCAGAGGGTCAGTGTGGAGGTAGTGCTG
Organism: Chiloscyllium plagiosum; assembly: GCF_004010195.1. NCBI lineage: Eukaryota > Metazoa > Chordata > Chondrichthyes > Orectolobiformes > Hemiscylliidae > Chiloscyllium > Chiloscyllium plagiosum. The sequence goes on along the minus strand of NW_025192767.1, from coordinate 569 downwards.
CATTGTCAGAGGGTCAGTGTGGAGGGAATGCAGCATTGTCAGAGGGTCAGTGTGGAGGTAGTGCAGCATTGTGAGAGGATCAGTATGAAGGGAGTGCAGCATTCTCAGAGGGTCAGTGTGGAGGGAGTGCAGCATTGTCAGAGGGTCATTGTGGAGGTAGTGCAGCATTGTCAGAGGATCAGTGTGGAGGGAGTGAAGCATTGTCAGAGGGTCAGTGTGTAGGGAGTGCTGCATTGTCAGAGGGTCAGTGTGGAGGTAGTGCTGCATTGTCAGAGGGTCAGTGTGGAGGGAGTGCAGCATTGTCTTAGGGTCAGTATGGAGGGAGTACAACATTGTCAGAGGGTCAGTGTGGAGGGAGTGCTGCATTGTCAGAGGGTCAGTGTGGAGGGAGTGCTGCATTGTCAGAGGGTCAGTGTGGAGGGAGTGCAGTATTGTCAGAGGGTCAGTATGGAGGCAGTGCAGCATTGTCAGAGGGTCAGTGTGGAGGGAGTGCAGCATGGTCAGAGGGTCAGTGGGGAGGGAGTGCTGCATTGTCTGAGGGTCAGTGTGGAGGGAGTGCAGCATTGTCA
>NW_025192766.1:0-3772 GCF_004010195.1 Chiloscyllium plagiosum | reverse complement strand
CTTTCCTAGATAAAGACAATTCGATTGAAAGTCCATAGTGACTGTCTGACGCTTATATATCCCTATTCATAGTTGGTGATGTATGTCCTAATAATGTGGAGATGTCCCTGTATCGCAATTCTGTCTCCAACAAATTGATCCAATTGTAATTCACAGCTTTTCATTTCACAGGAAGAACACTGCTGTGTGAAACGGCGTGGGGAATAACTGCAGGGCGTCATGCGCATAGAACACTCTACAACTGATGTATCTCACCTTCACCAGTTTATTCCCAGCTCTGGCAAGAGATTTTGCGAATCAGATCAGACCACACCGACAGAGAACAGGAAAAGATGTTCCAGAACTTCACAAGTGTGTTTCCTCATTTGTGTAAATTTCCCGTGTGTATCAGTCTGAAATATTCATTTCTGATACATTGAATGAAAGGAAGCAGAAATGAAACAGCACGCAATGCCTAGAATGGAGATCTATTATAGAGAAACACTGGAGGGGGCAGTACACACACTGAAACATGGAATTGTCAACGAGTAGACGATGTTTTCAATCCATTAATTTCATGGTTATGAGCCCAATACGCCCCACTGGGCCGCTCTGTTTGCGCTGACCACAGCAGTTTCACACAATCTTCAGCTTTTCGTCTGGCTTGTGGCTTGTACCTCTGAGGATGATTTCAAAAGGTCTTCACTATTATTGTGTGACACACTGTGGTGCAGATGTGTCCTGGCTGTGTCAATATAACCTGTGACTAACTTGCCATATTCTGTTGGTTTAACTATGATTTCACTCAGAATCACAAAATATGTCACAGTGCAAAGTGAGGTTATGAAGCCCCCAAACAATAAGAAAATGTCTATGTCGGTCGATCGATTGACTTTATTTGATTGATTGATTGTCACATGAACCTCAGTACAGTGAAAACTTTTGTCTACGATTGGTAAAGGCAGATCATACTAATCAAGGACATGTAGATCACAGCATAAGTCAAACAAAATTTTGGACAGATTAAGGCTTTCAGGTTACTCCACACAGGACGTGTACTCGGCAAAATCCACATTAACAGGATCAGCATAATTTGACGTTAGGGAATCCATTTCTCAGTCTTGTAACGATCTCCAAGCTTCGGTACCTTGTTCTGAACTCGAGCTCATCAAAATTATATATTCTGAGTCAAAAATACAACCAAATGCAAAACTCCAGTGCTCAAGTGTGACTTCTCACACGTACATCACCCACCCGAGGCGATATCACACCCAAGACCAACAAGCCAAAACCGAAACAGAAGCATGATCCATAAATCATGTGTTTCCTTGCTTAAAAAAACAGGGTTTTTCTGTTATTTCGGAGGGAAGGCCGCACTGAGTTTTAATAACAGCTGTCATTCTGACTTCCGGTTCTCCGGAGGCTGTGCTAGCCACTTCATTTGCGAGTGGGGTCCCATCATTGGCAGCTGGACGAACTCATCTTCAATTGGCAATTATTGTTATTGTAGAGAAATATGAACGCGATTCTCATCCCACTATAAAACACGGGGTTGTGGAGCGCGGGAGGGGGTTAGAGGTAGTGGGACTTATGGAAATTCTGGAAATCTGTATAAAAGAGAGATCGCGCATGCACAGGACTTAATATTCTTTAGGGAACCTTGTGCAAATAACGCCATCTGAGACAGATAGAAATGTGAAGAACTGCAGGGAAAGAGAGAATCTCTCCCAGTCACCTGTGTCTGTGACCTTCTCGAAGTCACAGCGAGGGCTCGGCTGTCTGAATCAGCATGGGATGTTACTGCAGCGATTCCTGTCGCTCAGGCACGTTGCACCTGATGTGTATAAGTTTTATCACGTTACCGCCAGCTCAGAGAACAGATTTCACAGCTCACATCATCCTGGAGTGACAGGGAACAGAAGAAAGGGATTCAGACCATCATCTTACCACCTGCTGGGGAGAAAACGGATGTGGGAGAGCAAACAGTCACGACAAGTGCATGTTCCCAGCATTTACAATCTTGGTCTGTGTGATAACAAAAGCAGGAACCAGGAACTGTTTATCTTGCTTCTTAAAACAGGCGTGAACATTTGCAGAGCACAGATGCATGCTGTTAGTGAAATGATGAAAAACAGACTACGATCCACAGAGTATGGTCGAACCTCTGGTTTATGGGGTCAACACGCTCCAACTGGGACCCTCCGCTCATCGGGTTTGAACACAAAGAAATGACTCAGTGACAAAATCTGTTGAAACGGATTCTGTGAGGTATTGAAAGCGATGGAATGAAAAGCCCCTTGAGAGCGGGATGTAACATGATCTGTGTAAGGATCATTTTCCAGACTCGAGGAGAGTGCGCAGTGCTGTTTTCATGGGTCAATATCAGTATAGATAGATTGAATAAGCGTCAAATGTTATTGGAGGGAACCCTGTCGCTTAGATACACTGCACCTTTTGTGCAATGGTGCAAAAGCACGGACCTTTTGTGTAGAGGGGTCAACTTCAAAATCGTTACTGAGGTAAAATGTACAAATGAGCGAAACAACAAAGCCACCACGGAATCTGTTGTTACGTGACGGGGTAAACCCCATCTGCTAATGTAAACCAACAAAACAGAAAGGATTCACCCCGTGCTGTATTCTGTGAAAATTCCAAAGGCAAAGAACCAACCCAAAAATCGCTACTTATGATAACAACTTTACTGCTTTTTATTAACAGAGAATAATCAACTTCCAACTCTTTTCTCTAAACCTTCTGCACTTCTTGGAGATTTTACTAGCATCCTACATCTGTTGGTCTTTTACCTGCTCTCTTTGCTGTTCTTTGCCGCTCTGGATAACTGTTCAAAATATCCGATATTTGTTCCGCACGGATCGTTTCAATGGTTTTAACTTTGTAAACATACCAAATTCAAACTTGATTGGGGCATAATTTAAACTGATGTCCGAATTCAAATTTGATTTATGTATCCATGTAACACAATTCTTAGTTGTTTTGACCAAATATTATGTTGTTGCCTTGTTCTGGACTCCTTGTGCTCGCCAGACATTTCAGCACCATTACAAATACGTTACACCCACAACTTCATAACACCGGCATTTGCCAAGACAGTCCAGTTCTCTCAACATCGCTCTCTGTCAATCTCATGTGCCTGAGATTTGAACAATCTCTGGTCGATGTTAATGAAAACTACCCTATTCTCATAACCTCAGATTTAACACGCCTCCTTACTTATGTCTAACAATATTAATTTATTTCGCACTGTGTTTCTTCAGCACACGTTGAGAAGAAATAAAAATGAGAACAACAGTCACCTGTGTGACTGCGATTTGACCCAATGTTGCTGCAGCCAACAGATTCAGCTGTAAGTGAAATAGCCTTCATCTTTCCTGTTCCAGTAATGAGATTGCATTGCATAGTGGTAAGTTATCATGAGGTGAATTAGACCCAGCATCATTTCTCAGGGCGAGATTTACTGATGAAATACACGGGGGGTTGGGGGGTTCAATTTGGTTCGGAAGGATATGGTCAGAGTTCCCTTGATACAAAATCGTTAGAGACGATGGGAATTAGATTTACTGGGAGGTATAGCCACGATAAAAGAAAAGAAGGGATTTAATAAGATGGTGGAATAGATGAAGATTCACGCGACATAAATCAGGAATGACTGAGTTGTGTCCTAATGGAAGTTTTCTAGCGGATGTGAGGTTGGTAAGGGTAAATAAGAGGGAAATTACTTCGTTCAGGTGAGTATATAACTAAAGGTTAGAGCTTCAAAACCAGCGAGGAAAGA
>NW_025192765.1:0-3772 GCF_004010195.1 Chiloscyllium plagiosum | reverse complement strand
CAGAGATGTTGGCCAGGGAACAGGGTGAGGTGTTGAATTGGCAGGCAACTGGAAGCTCAGGGTCTTTTTTGCGGGTAGAACCTAGATGTTCTGTGCAGCAGTCACCCAGTTTACGCTTCGTTTTCCCCAATGTAGGTGAGACCACATTATGAGCTGCAAATGCAGTAGACTGGGTTGTGGGTAGTGCGGGTAAAGTGCTGCTTCACCTGGAAGGTAAGTTTGGGTCCTTGGATAGTGAGGAGGGAGCAGGTAAATGGGCTGGTTTCACACATTCGGCAGTTGCAGGGGAAAGTGCCGTTGGACTATTGGGGTGGGAATGGGGTTAGGGTTGATGGGAATGAAGGAAGAGTGGACCCAAGGTATAACTCCTGCCCATTTACCTATCTGCCAAATACAGGAATTTGTTAAGTGTGTACAAGGACATTTTCTAATTCACAATGAGGATGTACATACTGGCGAGGGTGCAAAACCTAAGGGCCAGCAACCATAATTCTATTAACATTAAATAGTGATTGAAAATAATACATCAGATCTAAAAGCTCAAGTAATAAATTGGAGGAAGACTCAGGTATGAGGCAAGATCTTACAAAAGCTGATTGGGGGCAGATGTTCGCAGGTTAAAGGACTGCTGGAAAATGGGAAGCATTCAAATATGAGACAACAAGAGTCCAGACACAGTATATTCCTAATTCGGAGATGCCGGTGTTGGACTGGGGTGTACAAAGTTAAAAATCACACAACACCAGGTTATAGTCCAATAGGTTTACTTGGAAGCACACTAGCTTTCGGAGCGACGCTCCTTCATCTGGTGATTGTCTGATGGAGAGTATATTCCTGTTAGGGTGAAAGGAAAGGCTGGTAGGTTGGGGAATGCTGGATGACTGGAGAAAATGAGATTTTGGTTAAGATAAAGAAGGATGCCTATATCAGGTATCGGCAGAGAGATCGAGTGAATCCTTAGAGCATAAAGGCAGTACGAGCATACTTAAGAGGGAAATCATGAGGGCAAAAAGGGGACATGAGATAGCTTTGGCAAATAGAGTCATGGATAACCCAAAGGGTGTTTATAAATACATTAAGGGCAATAGGATAACAAGGGAGAGAATAGGGCCCCTCAAAGATCAGCAAGGCGGCCTTTGTGTGGAGCTTCAGGAGATGGGGTGCGGGATACTGAACGGATATTGTGCATCAGTGTTTACTGTGGAGAAGGGCATGGAAGATATAGAATGTGAGAAAGTAGATGGTGACATGTTGAAAAAAATGCCCATATTACAGATGAGAAATTGCTGGATATCTTGATATGCATAAAAGTGGATAAATCCCAAGGACCTGATCAGGAGTACCCTAGAACTCTATGGGAAACTGGGGAAGTGATTGCTGGGCCTCTTACTGAGATATTTGTATCATTAATAGTCGCAGGTGAGGTGCCGGAAGGCTAGAGGGTGGCTGACGTGGTGCCACTATTTAAGAAAGGTGGTAAGGAAAAGCCAGGGAACTATAGACCAGTGAACCTGACATCCGTGATGGGCAAGATTAGGAGAGAATCCTGAGAGACAGGATTTACATGTATTTCAAAAGGCAATAATTGATTCGGGATAGTCAGCATGGCTTTATGCTTGGGAAATCATGTCTCATGAACATGATTGGGTTTTTTGAAGAAGTAACAAAGTGGATTGATGAGGGCAGAGCGATGGACGTGATCTATATGGACTTCAGGAAGGCGTTCATCAAGGTTCCTCATGGGAGACTGGTGAGCAAGGTTTAATCTCATGGCATGCTGGGACAACTAGCCATTTGGATACAGAACTGGCTAGAAGGCAGAAGACAGAGGGTGGTGACGGAGGGTTGCTTTTCAGACTGAAGGCCTTTGACCAATGGTGTGTCACAAGGATTGATCCTGGGTCCGCTACTTTTTGTCATTTATATAAATGATTTGTATGTAAACGGATGAGAAATAGTTAGCAAGTTTGTAGATGACACCAAAATTGGAGGTGTAGTGGACTGTAAAGAAGGTTATCTCAGATCACAACGGGACCTTGATCAGATGGGCCAATGGGCTGAGGAATGGCAGTTGGAGGTTAATGTAGATAAATATGAGGTGCTGCATTTTGGAAAATCAAATTAGAGCAGGACATTTTCACTGAATGGGAAGTTCCTTGGAAGTGTTGCTGAACAAAGATACCTTGGAGTTCAGGTTGATAGTTCCTTAAAAGTAGAGACGCAGGCAGATTTGATAGTAAAGAAGGCGTTTGGTGTGCTTTCCTTTGTTGGTCAGAGCATCGAGGATAGATGTTGGGAGCTCATGTTGCCACTGTACAGAGCATTGGTCAGGCCACGTTTGGAATATTGCATGTAATTTTGGTCTGCTTCCTATCGGAAAGATGTTGTGAAACTAGAATAGGTGTAGAAAAGATTTACAGGGATGTTGCCAGGGTTGGAGGTTGGAGAGTGGGAAGGTTTTATGGGGAATTGGGCCAAGTGCTGGCAAATGGGACTAGATTAGGTTAGGATATCTGGGCTGCATGGATGAGTTGGACCGAAGGGTCTGTTTCCGTGCTTGTACATCTGTGTCACTCTGTGAGACTCCATGGGATTCTCTGCCCAAGAGAGCAGTTGAGACAGCTTCATGAAGTTTATTGAAGACGCAGTTGGATGGGTTTTTTGCATGGTAGGGGAATTAAGGGTAGTCGGGATAGTGCCTGTCAGTTTCAGAGTGAAACTCCCTCCCTCTGGGCAATATCTGGGAGCAAAGCAATGTGTCCCCCTTTCCATATACCATCCTCCAGCAGCGAAGGGGAAGGGGAGGTAGGGGTGGGTGAAACACTGTTCACTTGTAGCAACTGGAGTGAATCCAGGGAGGGAGCAGACACTCCAAAGGTGCTCAAATACTTTCTATCTCTCTTAAAGCTATTTTCTTTGTGTATTCCCTCAGTTTGGCACTGATACAGTTTGCATCCTAGAAAAGGATTGCTCCTTTCCTCATGTTCACAACTAAAAGTTTAGATTCTCAAGGAACTGAGCAGCATTTAAGGGATTGCCACATTGCTCCACAAATATATGCCTGTGGCTCGTTGGTCTTGGGGTATGATTCTCGCTTCGGGCCTTCTGGTGCGTGGGCATGCGAGAGATCCCGGGTTCAAATCCCAGACGAGCCCTTGTTTCTTACACTGTGCAAAAACGGCCAGTCAACACTCTCAAAAAGTAGCTTCATTAAACGAGATCCGACGGCCTGAATTAGGGATGGGGCAGAGCTCCCGTTACAATAAACGCGGCAAGGGCAGCACTTATTCAAAGCGAACACGCGTTTTACTTCACACAGAGGGTGGTGGGCGTTTGGAACGCGTTGCCAGCAGAGGTGGTAGAGGCAGGCACGGTAGATTCATTTAAGATGCGTCTGGATAAATGCATGAGTGGGTGGGGAGTCGAGGGATACAGATGCTTCGGAATTGACCGACAGGTTTCGACAGTACATTTGGATCGGCTCAGGCTTGAAGGGCCTTTTCCTGGACTGTAAACTTTCTTTGTTCTTTGTTCTGTATGGTGTATATCTGATATTGTTGGCTGCTGTCAAAGTTTCTGTTGTAATTATTATTCACCTTCTAATGTAGTAATGGAGTTATGTCCTTTTTTTGTCATAATGTTTTATTTAATAGGTCAGCAGGAAGTCATTCAGCAATTTTACTGCCTTTCTTTTCTCAAGCAGCCTTCACATTTCATTTTCATATCCTTGATTCAGCGCCATTTCCAGCATCTTTGTAGGCAGTTTGTTCCA
>NW_025192764.1:2876-3772 GCF_004010195.1 Chiloscyllium plagiosum | reverse complement strand
AACTTTACATGGTTAAAGGCAGGATACTTAGCATTGTGCACGAACAGTGTGTCCCTGAAGTTACTACTCAAGTTGAGATGGTGTTAAGAAGGCGTATGGTGTGTTGGCTTTCATTAGCGGGGGTTTGAGTTTAAGAGATCCAGGGCTTTGCTGCAGCTCTATAGAGCCCCAGTTACACCACACTTGGAATACTGTGAACAGTTCTGTTCACCTCATTGTAGGAAGGATGTGAAAGCTTTAAAGACAGGACAGAGGATACTTAGCAAGATGTTGCTTGGACTGGAGGGCATGCCCATTGAAGGTAGGTTGTGGAAGCTCGGGCTTTTCAGATCAGAGTGAACAAGGAAGAATGGCGACATGATAGATATGTACAAGGTAATGAGAGGCATCCATCGCGTGGATAACCAGAGTTAACTTCCCATGGCAAAATGGTTATCACAAGGGGAACTATTTTTAAGGTAATTGGCGGAAGATTTAGCTTAGATATGAGAGGTACGTTATTTACACGGAGTGTGGTGTGTGCGTGGAATGGACTGCCAGCCATGGTAGTAGATTCAGACACATTACGGACATCTAAGCAACTCATGCATAGGCACAGCGACTTTAGCAAAATGTAGGGTTTGTAGGTTAGTTTAGTCTTCAGAGTAGGATAAAAGGTCAGCACAATATCGAGGGCTGAAGGGCTTGTACTGGGCTGTCCTATTCTCTGTTCTAAATCGCGAGGGTTATGATGGCAGGAAGAGATTTCGGGAAACTGGAGAGGATGGGTATGAATGAAGTGACACAAAGAGGAGGCGTTGCGAAGGTTGTATGAGGTAACAGATACAGAGTGTTGTGGGGACTGGAGGTGGTTTCACAGGGAGGGAGGTGCATTAAGCCACAGGAGGTTACAGAAA
>NW_025192764.1:0-2331 GCF_004010195.1 Chiloscyllium plagiosum | reverse complement strand
ATCACACTTTGAAAAGCCTCCCATTTGTCAGTTGTTCCTTTTCCTTCAAACAGACTCACCCAATCTATTGAAATCATGATGTGGAGGTGCCGGTGTTGGACTGGGGGTATACACAGTTACAAATCACCCGACACTCGGTTCCAGTCCAACCGGTTTATTTGAAAGCACTAGTTTTCAGAGCACTGCTTCTTCATCAGGTGGTTGTGGAGCACAACCCTAAGGTACAGAATTTATAGCAACAGGATGGCAGTGTCATGGAATATAATATCAAACAAATTTAGTTTAAGCCTTTCATCTGTTACAGTGATCACCAGCGCTTCCAAAGCGAGTTGGATTATAACTGAGCATTGTGCAATTTTAAATTCACAGCATTGCCGCTGGCCAGATCCTGCAGAATGGCCCCAAACCTGGCCTTGTTCCAGTTTTCCTCTTCAATCTGTGGACCTGCTGACCTGTCTCCATAACTATGTTAAAACCAAGACAGTTGTGGGCACTGGACACAAAGTGTTGTCCGAATGACACTTCAGTCAATTGCCCGACCTCGTTTTCTGAGGGGAGGTCCAGTGTTGCACCTGCCTGAGTAGAATAGGGCCCTCTGCATATTGAGTTAGGAACCTTTCTTGGATACATTTGAAAAATTGCCCTCCGTCTAGGTCTTTTATACTCTCGGTGGCCCAGTCAATACAGAGAAAATTAATATCTCCAGCCAGTACTCCTCTATTATTCCTATAGTTATTTGCAATCTCTCTACACAGCTGCTCCTCTGGTATCTGTTAGGTCTACAACAGTCTACAATACAGTCCCAACAAAGTGACCACCCCCTTCTTAAATGAATATATGTTTTAAAGATTGGAATTAACAATCCATAAATAAGTATCGATAAAAATCCAAACACTTGACCTTCAGAGAAGGACAACTGTTCACTCTCACGTGGTCTGCACGACATACCCACAGCAAAGTGTTTGGCTCTCAATTACCCCGTGAAATGGGCGAGCCAGCTGCTTAGCTCAGGGGCAGCAAGGGATGAGCAATAAAGGCTGGTCAGTCAGAGACACCCACATCCCATACCTGATATCGAAAAAAGAATCGATTCAGATTGTTCCACTGGAACTGTGCTGGGACCCCAATGTCCTGGTCAATCACGTTGGTAGATTTTTGGACAGGGCTTTAAACTGACAGAGAGGATGCAGGGACAGGTTTCAGGTGGAAGGAGCTTTCCAAATCCAAAGACAACACGTGAAGCATCAGGGCAGCATGGAAATGTGAACGAAGACAACAGAAAGGAACAGGATGGGACAAAATTTAACTAAAACTGTAGATCGGCAAATCCATTTGTGACAGGAAATTGTGGGAACGAGTAAATTATGTTTTTTTATTAATGGACAAAGTCCTTGCAACAAGGTAGATGGATTTGTGACACAGAGATAAAAGAGATTTAGACACCAGAGAGATGTGGTTACAGAGCGAACAAAAGGTGGAACATAAATATTCAATGTTTCACAAACTTGTGCAAACTCAGGCAAAATGGGCAACGTTCACAATAATGGGTAAGAAAGGCATTATAGAGAAAGTATTTGGTCTCAGATCATGAAGTAGAGCCAGGCTGAATGCAAATTCTGGCTATTACTTACCAAGGACACATGCAGCTGTACAGTTTTAGACCATGGAACAGCGTGTCATTGCTCGTGACTGCAATAAATAGGAATTCATTGGAATTTTTAATACAGGCATGGTGAACATTTAGTGAAACGTCAATATTCGCAAAGTCTGGGACAATCACACTGACAACAGTGACATTGGAAGAGGAGTTCAGAGAATGTCTTTTTCAGTGTTTCTTAGAATAACACATTGTGCAACTGGCGAGGGACGCAACTGTCTCAGAGAGACTGTTGTGTGATAAAACATAGTGAATGAGTAATGTCACAGGGAGAGATCCTCTTGGAAATTGTGATAAAGTGCAGTTTAAAGAAATGTAAAGTTTTAAAGTGAATCACAGAAAGGACAAGCTACAACTAGAAACAAAAATAGCCAATTACATGGGTTGGAGAGGGGAACTGACCAAGGTAAACAGGCTAAACAGACTGAATATGTGTCTGGAAATGAACAGTATAAAACAATCAACAAAAGGACATTCCACTGAAACAGACAAAACCTCAGCAACAAATCCCCACCAGTCCCTCGCTCAGGACAAAATGGATCATATTCGATTATGAGGCTGTGAAGATCACCATAAAGTACTTAAAATTCTGAAGTGTGAGAGAGTTTTAGACAAAGTTTTAAAGGGATTGCAAAGGGTCCACTAGCAGGAGGAGGGCAATGGGAAGAGGAATC
>NW_025192763.1:0-3772 GCF_004010195.1 Chiloscyllium plagiosum | reverse complement strand
TACGAGTACTATAGAGGGGTCAGATTTTGTCCAATCTGTGCAGGAGGGCTTCCTGACACAGTATATAGACTGGCCAACAAGGGGCGAAGCCACATTAGTTTTCATACTGGGTAATGAGCCTGGTGAGGTGTTAGACTTGGAAATCGGTGAGCACTTTGGTGATAGCGATCACAATTCTGTTATGTTTACTTTAGTGACTGAAAGGGATAGGTGTATACCACTGGGCAAGAGTTACAGCTGGGGGAAAGGCAATTACGATGCCATTAGGCAAGATTTAGGAAGCATAGGATGGGGAACGAAACTGCAGGGGATGGGCACATTAGAAATGTGGAGCTTATTCAAGGAAAAGCTACTGTGTGTCCTAGATAATTATGTACCTGTCAGGCAAGGAGGAAGCTGTACAGCGCGGGAGCCGTGGTTTACGAATGAAGTGGAATCTCTGGTCAAGAGGAACACGGCGACTTATGTTAGGGTGCGATGTGAAGGCTCAGTTAGGGTGCTTGAGGGTTACAAGGTAGCCAGGAAAGACCAAAAGAGAGAGCTTTGGAATGCTTTGTCTGCAACGGTAGTAGATTCGCCAACTTTAAGTACATTTAAGTCGTCATTGGACAAGCATATGGACGTACATGGAATAGTGTAAGTTAGATAGGCTTCAGATTGGTATGATAGTTCGACTCAACATCGAGGGCCGAAGGGCCTGTACTGCGCTGTAGTGTTCTATGTTCTATGTTCCCCTACGTCCTCCGACTCCTGGCGCAAGTTCCCTCCACTATCCTGATGAGCCCTACCCTCATTAAAGCAATCATCTTTTTCCTCACAAATGTATTGAACATCGAAAGGTTTACATTAATCCTACTCACCAAGTCTTTTTCATGCCCGCTTCTGGCTCTCCTGAGATTATTCTTCACTTCCTTCCTGACTACCTTGTAACTACCTGTAGAGCCTTGTCCGATCCTTACCTAGTTAACCCTAAGTCATTTCCTCCTTCCTCTTGAGATATTTTACATCCATTGGAGATATGGAGCTGCAAATGGATTTGAGCTGCACATCCTGTCACTTCAAGCATGGGCTGCAGGTTTCCACACGCTGGGCAGTGATCTAACACAGTGTTACTGAACAATGCACTGGGGCAGTGTACACAGCTCTACATGCTGGGAGGGTAACTGCTCCTGGTTTACAGTTCAATGCACTGGGTGGTGTACACAGCTCTACATGCTGGGAGGGTAACTGCTCCTGGCTTACAGATCCATGCCCTTGGGACGCGTACACTGCTCTACATGCCGGGAGGGTAAATGCTCCTGGTTTACAGATCCATGCCCTGGGGTGGCGTACACTGCTCTACATGTCGGGAGGGTAAATGCTCCTGGTTTACAGATCCATGCTCTGGGGTGGCGTACACTGTTCTACATGCTGGGAGGGTAAATGCTCCTGGTTTACCTAACAATTCACTGCTGTTCACTGCATAGCTCCCAGTGCTGGAGAGGCAGTTCATGGACTGGTGTAGTCTGCACAGATTGCTGGGTTGTATTGAGCAGTACACTAGCCTGGTCTGAACACTGCAACATGCTGCACAGGTATATCATCTGGATTATGATGTCTGATTCTGTGACGGGGATTTCAGCTGATTTGTCAGCACATTTACTTTATATTCTTATTTTTGTTATTGGACCTAAGAAAGTATTACCCATCCAGTTAATCTCATTTGACTGAGAAGAGCCACGTTTACTGAACTTGTCCATCAAGTAATCATCCAATTATAACATGAATATCTGTCCTACTGTACCTTAACCTGGCCGTTGGTGCTCATATACCTGGAATCCCGGGGAAATCATTATGAAGCTCAGAAACAATGTGCAAAACGTATGGCTCGTAGTCTTCTGTACGTTCCGGCTGTGGGTCCCGTTTAGATCCCGAGTGTATTGAGAGCTGGCATTGCGACTCTCAGAAACAATGAAATGGTATGTGTCAGACTGCTGTTCACTTCCCGGTGTGTTCCATGTGGTGCTTCATAGACAGGTGGATGTGTGCTGGCCTGTTGTTCACTCCGTGGTATGTTTCATGTGGTACTCCATGGACAGGAGTGTATGTGTTTGACTGTTGCTCCCTTGCCGATGTGTGCCATGTACTGCTCCATGGGCAGGGTGTGTGTGTGTGTGTGTTTGGCTGCTGATCACTTCCCGGTGTGCCCCATGTGGTGATCCATGGACAGGGGTGTGTGCTGGGCGATTGTTCACTTCCCGGTGTGCCCCATGTTGTGATCCATGCACAGGGGTGTGTGTGTCCTGGGCTATTGTTCACTTCCCGGTGTGCCCCATGTGGTGATCCTTGGACAGGGGTTCCGGCAGCTTTGAACCTTGGACTGTGCGTGTCCACTGAACACCTGCGCTTGTCCCTCTCAGATGATTGTGTGGTCAGTAACACGAGGAAACTTCTCGAGTATAATTGTAAAAGAGCAGCCATCTAACTTGTAGCTGAGGGGCTTCTGACTGACTCGTGTTATTGAAACGTTAGTGGATGGTTTGCGAGCGGTTGTGCTCAGACATTTAGGGAGACCTGAGGATTTGGTGACCCAACGCTGGTTGGACCATAGGGAGTGTAGTTACAACACCTGCATCTGTAAGATGAATAACAAATGGAGCAAAGGCTGCACAGAGAGGAATATCTGAAACCACGGAGTGAGTGTCCTTGGGGAAAGGGGCCTGCTGTATCCACACCGGGTTTTCCAGCAACAGCTTCCCAAGTTACATTTAACTCAGGAGCAGAGAGTGAGTGGACACTGATTGAACAAGGAGCTGTTCACAGAGTGGTGTCACCTCCTTCAACACGATCTGCAGCTTCAGACTAGGGGGAGGACGGTGCTGCCAGTGGCTGCTAAGGTCACTGTTTCATTCAGCTTCTACGATCCAGAACTTTCCAGGCAGGAGTGGGTGACAGATCCATCATCTCGATATATATGGTGGTTGAGAGCAATGGGGTCCCTGGGAACATCAGGAAGATGGAGAAACACTTCCCATGTCTGATCGGGTCAGAATGAACCCTCCAGTACACACTGCATCACTAAGTCCTGTAGTATTTTTCCGTTTCGGTAACATACTACCTACCATTCTTCCTAAAGAAAATGACAGACTATATATTATCTTTAATTCCATTTGCTGAACTTTTATCCATTGACTTCATCTGTCCATATCCAATTACAGACTCTCCACCTTCCCTTGATAATTTAGTTTCCTGTTTATCTTAGTTTAATCGGCATACATAGTTACAGTACATTTGTTCCACACCTCCTGATCGTTTATACAGATTGTAAAGAGCTGTGGACCCAGCACTGGTCACTGTGTGACTCCACTGGTGACGTTCTGTCAAACTGACTAAGGTTAATTTTTCCGGAGTGCCTGCTTCCTGTCTGATAACCAGTCCTCCCCCTATTTATGTGTAACACATTCAAAGCGCTGAATAAGAACGAGGAGCATCAGTTCGGCAATCCAGCCCCTCAGGCCTCTTCCGACATTGAATACAATCATAGCTGATGTCATTGCGGCCTCAGTTCCACGTTCCTGTCCGATCTCCATATTCCTTCACTTACTCATTATCCTAGCACCTCCTGCACTCTGGGGCAGTGAATTGCACTGATTCCCAACCCTGTGACAGAAATATGTTCTCCTCACCCGTTTCACTTCTCTCCCAGCTCATCCTAAAACTATGGTTTTAGGAACGTTCGAGATTGTCCCACATGAGGAAATTGGGGGAGAAAGTGAGGTCTGCAGATGCTGGA
>NW_025192762.1:0-3771 GCF_004010195.1 Chiloscyllium plagiosum | reverse complement strand
GGGCCCCGGACCAGCCAGGTTTGTAATCTCAATGAAATAAAAGCCCTTGTTAGGATAGTCGAGATATCTGTATTTATGTAATTCAAGAAGGGTTTCCATATTTTATAAAATAATTGGGTCTTTCGGTGCACCATATTTGTAATTTGAAAGTCCAGGGGGGCCCTCAGCCACCCAGTTCACCAAAATATTTTTCCTTGCACAGAAAGAGAGAATACAAACTAGTCTCTTCCCGGACATGTCCAGGGAGGGAAGGTTCGAAACGCCCAAAAGGAGAGATACAGGGTCCGTTCCTAGAATTTCTGTCAGGGTACTTGCTACTTTAATCCAATATCTACGGATCTTATGACAGGTCCATAGGCAATGAACAAGAGTGCCCACCTCTATTTTACATTTGGGCCATGTTGGAGATGCTCCTGCCTTAAATTTTGCCAATCGAACCGGTGCTGTATGGGCCCTATGAAGTATCTTCAGCTGGATGGCCTGGGTTCTGTTACAGATTGTAGTTCTCCTAGCGTTTTCCCAAATATCATTCCACGTTTCTATAGAGATTTCTAGTCCCAAATCCAGATCCCATGTTTTAAGCAGATTATCCATATCTCCCGATCCTTCATCATGTAGTAAATGATAAATAGTACTGACGGAAGAAACCCCCACTGGTCGTAGGACACTACATTCTCTATCTTCATGTAGCAGTGCTTAACTCGTTAATTCACTGTCTCGAGCCCAATGCAGTCATTCAATGAAACAAACTGCATTCATTCATTCAATAAATAAAACTTCAATCGTACGTTCAATGAATGGAAAGTTATTTATGGATTGAATCCTACATTAAAGGAATCAAACTGCACTCATTATTTACTAAAGCAACCTGCATTCATTCTTTCATTCATTGTTTCAAACTGCATTCATACATTCACTGAAACAAACTGTACGTGTTAATTCAATGTGTAAATCTTATCTCGTTAATTCAATATCTCGAGCTCAAGGCATTCATTCAAAGAAACAAAGTACATTCATTCATTTACTCAATCAAACCACAATCGTACATTCAATAAATCAAACGTTTTCATTGATTTAAAGAAACAAACTTAACACAGTCATTCATTGAGTTCAGCTGCATTCATCCAATGAATCAAACTGCACTCAATGATTCAATGAAACAAACTGCGTGTGTTACTTCATGTAGCAGAGCTTATCTCGTTAATTCAATGTCTCGAGCTTAACGCAGTCATTCAATGAAACAAACTGCATTCATTCATTGAATAAATAAAACTTCAATCGTACGTTCAATGAAGGAAACGATACTCATTGAATAAAACTGCCCTCATTTATTTACTAAACGAAACTGCATTCATTCATTCAGTGTATCAATCTGTGCTCATGCATTCACTAAAAGTAACTGCACATGTTATTTCAATGAGTAGAGCTTATCTCATTAATTCAATTTCTTCATCTTACGGCATTCAATCAAAGATGCCAACTGCATTCATTCATTCAAAGAATCAAATTGCACTCACTGATTCAGTAAACAATCTGCGAGTGCTAATTCAAGTAGTAGACGTTCTCAGTTAATTCAATGTCTCCAGCTTAATGCATTCATTCAATGAAACAAACTGCATTCATTCATTCAACAAGTGAAACTTCAATCGTACATTCAATGAATAAAACGTTGCTCATTGATTCAATGACAGAAAAGTAACACGTTCATTTAAGCATTCCAACTGCATTCAGTCAGTGAATCAAACTCTACTCATTGAAACAAACTACAAATGTTAACTTAATGAGTAGACCTTCTCTCATTATTTCAATATCTCAAGCTTAACTGATTCATTCAATGACTGAAACTGCATTAATTCATTCTTGAATAAAGCTGCATTCAACGAATGAACCTTCAATCATGCATCCAATGAATCAAACGTTATTTTTGCATTCAATGAAACAAACGTAAACCATACAGTGAAGAAATCAAATTGCACTCATTTATTTACTAAACCAAACTGCCTTCAGTCATTCATTCAGTGTATCAAACTACACTCATACATTGACTGAAACAAACTGCACATGTTATTTCAATAAGTCGAGCTAATCTCATTACTTCAATAGCTCCATCTTAAGGCATTAATTCAAAGAAACCAGCTGCAATCATTCATTCAACGAATCAAGCTGTAATCACTGATCCAACGAAAGAAACTGCGAGTGCTAATTCAAGTAGTAGAGCTTCTCTCGTTAATGCAATGCATCGAGCTTAATGCATTCATTCAAACAAACAAACTGCATTCATTCATTTAACAAATGAAACTTGAATCGTACATTCAATGAATGAAACGTTATTTATGGATTGAATGAAACAAACGTAAATCCAACATTAAAGGAATCAAACTGCACTCATTTACTTACTAAAACAAACTGCATTCATTCATTCATTCATTTACTGTTTCAAACTGCACTCATACATTCACTGAAACAAACTGTTAATTCAATGAGTAAAGCTTATCTCGTAAATTCAATATCTCGAGCTCAAGGCATTCATTCAAAGAAACAAAGTACATTCATTCTGTTATTCAATCAAACCGCAATCGTACATTCAATAAATCAAACGTTTTCAATGATTTAAAGAAACAAAGTTAACACAGTCATTCATTTAGTTCAACTGCATTCATCCAATGAATCAAACTGCACTCAATGATTCAATGAAACAACCTGCGACTGTTACTTCATGTAGCAGAGCTTATCTCGTTAATTCAATGTCTCGAGCCTAATGCAGTCATTCAAATGAAACAAACTGCATTCCTTCATCCAATAAATAAACCTTTAATCGTACGTTCAATGAAGGAAACGTTACTCATTGATTCAATAAAACACACTGCAAGTCGTAATTCAATGAGTAGAAATTGTCCAATTCATTCAATTTATCAAGCTTAACTCATTACTGAAAACTGAATTAATTCATTCTCGAATCAAACTACAAGGAATCGATCTAGAAATCACGCATTCAATGAATCAAACGTTATTTACGGATTCAATGAAACAAACGAAAATCATACATTAAAGGAATACAACTGCCCTTACTTATTTACGAACTAAAACTGCATTCATTCATTCATTCATTCAGTGTATCAGTGTGCGCTCATGCATTCACTAAAAGAGACTGCACATTATTTCAATGAGTCGAGCTTATCTCATTAATTCAATTTCTTCATCTTACGGCATTCAATCAAAGATTCATTCATTCAAGGTGTTCTCATTTATTTACTAAAACAAATTGCATTCAGTCATTCATTCAGTGTATCAAACTACATTCATACATTGACTGAAACAAACTGCACATGTTATTTCAATAAGTCGAGCTAAGCTCTTTACTTCAATATCTTCATCTTAAGGCATTAATTCAAAGAAACCAGCTGCAATCATTCATTCAACGAATCAAGCTGTAATCACTGATCCAACGAGAGACACTGCGAGTGCTAATTCGTTGATGCAATGTCTCGAGCTTAATGTATTCGTTCAAACAAACAAATTGCATTCATTCAGTTAACAAATGAAACTTCCATCGTATATTCATTGAATGAAACATTATTTATGGATTGAATGAAACATTTGTAAATCCTACATTAAAGGAATCAAACTGCACTCATTTACTTACTAAAACAAACGGCATTCATTCATTCATTGTTTCAAACTGCACTCAAACATTCACTGAAACGAACTATACGTGTTAATTCAATGAGAAAAGCTTAACTCGTTAATTCAATATCTCGAGCTTAAGACGTT
>NW_025192761.1:0-3771 GCF_004010195.1 Chiloscyllium plagiosum | reverse complement strand
GATTTTTATGTGAATGTTTATGGGGAAGGCAAGGAAATGTTCTTAAGACTAGTATAGAACCAAGTTACAGAGCCATGCAGCACAGAACAGACCCTTCAGTCCAACTAGTCCATGCTGACTATGTTCTCAAAATAAACCAGTCCCACCTGCCAGTGTTTTGGCCCATATCCCTCCAAACCTGTCCTATTCATGAACTTATCCAAATGTCTTTTAAATGTCGTTACTGTACCTGCATCCTCCACTTCCTCTAGACATTTAGTCCGCATGTGAACCACTCTGTATAAAACAAATTGTGCCCTTCAAATCTTTTTAAAATCTGTGTCCCAATTTTCTCTGTGTCCAGGACTGCAAGAGACCACAAGACATAGGAGCAGAAATTAGGCCACCAGGTCTGCTCGTTCCATTCAATCATGGCTGATAAATTTCTCAGTTATATTCTTCCGCTATAAGCAAAGTGAAAATGGGGGGAGTGAGTGTGGGATGGAGATTTTCAGCTTCCAGGGAATAAGAGAGGAAAGTGTTCACTATAAATTAGAATTTATGGGATCGGCTGATGAGCTGAGGAGTGTCAGTTGGAGTTTAATTTAGAGAAATCAGAGGTTTGTATTTTGGTCAAGCAATCCAGGCAGGACTGACACAGTTCGGGGAGTGTTGTAGAATAAAGAGACCTTGGAGTGCTGGAGTCTCAGGTGGACAGAGTAGTGAAGGCGGCGTTTGGTTTGCTTTCCTTCATTGCTCATAGCATTGAGTATCAGAGTTGTGAGATCATGTTATACACACTTCCCACTCGAACGTGTTATCTAACTGCTAAACTGTTCCAAGTGAATATAATCCAAACCTCCTGCTGCTGCCATAACTTGGTTTGTTTGGAAGCCCTAGCTTTCGGAGTGATTAGATTTATTTTATTACTTACAGTGTGGAAACAGGCCCTTCAGCCCAAACCAACCCTTCGAAGAGCAACCCACCCGGACTCATTCCCCAACATTTACCCCTTCACCTAACACTACAGGTAAATTAGCGTGGCCACTTCACCTAACCTGCACATCTTTGGACTGGCTGGAAACCCACGCAGACACTGGGACAATGTGCAAACTTCACACTGTCAGTTGCCCGAGGTGGGAATTGAACCCGGATCTCTGGCGCTCTGAATGCTGCTGCTGCTTCAGGTGGTTGTGGAGAATAAGATCATGATTAGACTATTTATAACCAACGGAGTCCAGTTCATGGAGCTGTGATACATTAAACAATTTAAATTAAATCTTCCATCTTTTGGAATGGGGTTCTGTTCTTTGGTATGTTAATCTCAGAACCTGTTTTCAGTAACTTTCTCAAGCACGTAATTTAAATGCAGAGCTTTTCTATCAAAAATGTCAGGCTGACTCGACATTGGGACCCAGCCGGAATCACACCTATTGGTGCGTAGGCTGGGACTTTTTTCACTAGAGCACAGGAGGTTGAAAGGTGAAGGTGTCGGGTGCCTCATTAGCATGAGTAAAAGAGCTGGCAAGTCATGTTAAAGTTATATAAGATTTTGGTTTGGCCGCATTTGGAATACTGTGTACAATTCCGGCTCGCCAGATTTCCAAAAGGATGTGGATAGTTTTGGAGAGAGTGCAGAGGAGGTTCACCAGGATGTTGCCTGTTATGGAGAGCGCTAGCTATGAGTAGAGGTTGAGTAGATTCGGATTATTTTCATTGGAAATAAGGAGGTTGAGGGGGGTCCTGATTGAGGCTGAAAAACCATGAGGGGTGTAGACGGGTGGATAGGAAGAATTATTTTCCCAGAGGGGAAGACTTAATTAGGGGAGAAAGTGAGGACTGCAGATGCTGGAGATCAGAGCTCGTTGGGCTGAAGGGTCTGTTTCTGTGCTGTATGACTCTGTAACTGTTCTGTACTGGTCTTAAAACTATTTTACTTGCCTTCCCCCATAAACATCCACTTCATGGTTGTTCTAAAATCAGATGAATTCAGCCTTGAATATATTCAATGACCCCCTAACTGCAGGAAGACATCCCGACTTCTGAAATCAATTCCTCTTGCTAATATACCTCTTGCCTGGCTGATTGCTTGCTGCATCCGTCTGACAACTGGCAGTGACTGGTGTGGAAGGACGCTGAGGCCACGTTTTACATCCACACATCATTCCTGAGGAAGGACTCGTGCCTGAAACGTCGATTCTCCTGCTCCACGGATGCTGTCTGACTTCCTGTACTTTTCCACTACCACACTTGTCGACACTCATCTCCAGGATCTGCAGTCCTGACTTTCTTCACATCCCAATATGTCACCATTTAAACAACGCACCTCCTTTCAGCAGTTATTTTTTCATAACCAAGGCTATAACCGGTTATAACCGGGAATTGAATCGCCCGGGTTCAATTCCCGCCTCAGGCGACTGACTGTGTGGAGTTTGCACGTTCTCCCCGTGTCTGCGTGGGTTTCCTCCGGATGCTCCGGTTTCCTCCCACAGTCCAAAGATGTGCAGGTCAGGTGAGTTGGCCATGCTAAATTGACTGTAGTGTTAGGTAAGGGGTAAATGTAGGGGTATGGGTGGGTTGCGCTTTGGCGGGGCGGTGTGGAATTGTTGGGTCGAAGGGCGTGTTTCCACACTGTAATGTAATCTAATCTAAACTTCACACTGTGGGACTGCATTTGCCGTGTGTTTGCCAATTGAGACACAGACCTGGACCAACGTTTCCCGACTCTGTCCCCTCCCTGGATTGACTCGTTTCTTTTCAGTTGCTGCAAGTCAACAGTTTAACCCCAGAATGAAAAAAGGAAGTTGCAGTCTGAGGTGAAGCTCTATCTGTATTTGCAGAGGAGGAGCAGCAGCAGCTTCAGAACCTGATGGTCCATCTTCCGCATTCCCCGTCACCGAACACTACAGGGCAAGTTAGCTTGGCTAATTCACCCTAACCCGCGCGTCTTTGGACTGTAGGAGGATACCCGCGCAGACGTGGGTGGGGAATTGAACCTGGGGCTCTGGCGCTGTGAGGCAGCAGTGCTAACCACGAAAAAAAATTTGCTGGAGCTATTTGAGTGGGTTTAAACTAGCTCAGCAGGGGGATGGTAACTGGGGGTGTAGCTGTAGTGCACAGGAGGATGAGAGTAGGAAGGACAGGGACAGGATTTCAGGGTCACAGGAATGTGCTGGCAGACAGCGAAGTGGTTTGAAGTGTGTCTACTTCAATGCCAGAGTATCCGCAATAAGGTAGGTGAGCTTGCAACACGGATAGGTACCTGGGACTTGGATGTTGTGGCCATTTCGGAGACATGGAGAGAGCAGGGTGAGGAATGGATGTTGCAGGTTCCAGGGTTTTGATCCTTCACTAAGAACAGCCAAGGCAGAAAAAGAGGGAGAGACGTGGACTTGTTAGTCAAGGATAGTATAACAATGGCTGACAGAACTTTTGATGAGGACTCGTCCACTCAGGTAATGTGGGCTGAGGTTAGGAACAGGAGACGAGAGGTCACACTGCTTGGAGTTTTTTTATAGGCCTCCGCAGAGTTCCAAGGAGGTGGAAGAGAGGATTAGCAAAATTATTCCGGGTAGGAGTGAAAGGAACAGGGTGGTCATCATGGGGGACTTTAACTTCCCCAACATTGACTGGAAATGCTTTCACTCTAGTACGTCATATGGATCAGTTTTTGTCCAGTATGTGCAGGAGGGGCT
The DNA here is from genome assembly GCF_004010195.1 of Chiloscyllium plagiosum. Taxonomy (NCBI): domain Eukaryota; kingdom Metazoa; phylum Chordata; class Chondrichthyes; order Orectolobiformes; family Hemiscylliidae; genus Chiloscyllium; species Chiloscyllium plagiosum. The sequence goes on along the minus strand of NW_025192761.1, from coordinate 97 downwards.
TTCTGACACAGTATGTCGAAGGGCCATCAAAAGGGGAGGTCACACTGGATCTGGTGCTTGGTAGTGAATCAGGCCAGATGTTTGATTTAGTGGAAGG
>NW_025192760.1:0-3770 GCF_004010195.1 Chiloscyllium plagiosum | reverse complement strand
ACAAGTGCCATTCTCATAAATGCAGATGTGACCTTACCAATTAATACTACGACCTAAACATTTATGTCTACTTTAAAATAGAAAGAGATTTTTGAATTTTGAGGGACATTTGAGGTGCATACTCAGGTGCGCAAATGGAAAGGCTGTGAAACAAGATAGATACATGTGATATATGGCTGTGAAATTGGTAGCTGAGTTTTGGTTGCTGAATCACAACAATTCGTATATAACCAATTTGTTTAATAAGCCTCATGATACAAAAAACAAATCAAATTTGAATTCATTGTTTTGACAACATCAGTCCAATGCAAAGTTCCGACGTTGGGGGTGCCTGAAATACAAGGGAATTTTGACAATTGGAACAGAGTGCAACTGCCACTGATCAGCGAAGTATCGGTCATCAAGCTGGAGATGTTGCTGGCCATCTAACATCTTTCTCTCAACGAAAGTAGTAAACCTCTCTAGCGAAGGTGTCTTTTCATGTAAAACATACAACAGTTAAAAGAAAATAAAGTTGAGCGGTCAGCTGACGAAGCTTGAAGTCAGCGAACAAGACAGATACTGTGTGGTCTTGAGATTAAGATGGGATGTATAATAATTTCACTGGAACAGCAAATTGTATAGATTTGCGTGAGAGAGTAAAACGTTAAGAAAAGGGAGCTTGGATTTGAGAACAGCTTCTTTGTTCAGTGTTCACTATTAGAAAATGGACAATAAATTGATATCTTTATTTAAATGGGAAAGGGGAACTCCCCTGTTCCTCACATTTGAATATATGACAAGGTGAGGCGTTTTCTGGTTGTTTGGTTTTAACTAACGCCAGAACCTATGGCAGCGCTTAGTTTCAGCAGAGTCAAAAAGAAGTAAAATCGAGATTTGAGGTCAGCTCTTTGCTTCAAAAGCATAACTGCCCAAATGTAGCATCAAGGAACCGCGGACAAACAGGAAACTATGAGAATCATGACAATTACTTTCCATTCATTTCTGGCAAAAAGGAAGATGCTTGTGGTTTTTGGGAATGTGTCATCCCAGCTCGACCATGTCTCTTCAGGAATCCCCTAAATTTCTCCTCTTCCCAACCAGCTCCAGCTGCTTCATCAATGATCTTCCCACAATAACAGCGATTTTCAACAATGACATCTCTATGTCCTGTATTATAATGGATTCTTGAAATACACAATCTATCCAATTGTACGAAGATCTGTACAAAGTCCAGACATGGATTGAGATGTTTGGGAGAAGGTTTGTAGCTCGGGTGCTCGTTGTTGTGGTTCTGTTCGCCAAGCTGGGAATTTGTGTTGCCGACGTTTCGTCCCCTGTCTCGGTGACATCCTTAGTGCTTGGGAGTCTCCTGTAAAGCGCTTCTGTGATGTTTCCTACGGCATTTATAGTGATTTGTTTCTGCCGTGTCCGGTTGTCAGTTCCAGTTGTCCGCTGCAATGGCCGCTATATTGGGTCCAGGTCGATATGCTTATTGATTGAATCTGTGAATGTGTGCCATGCCTCTAGGAATTCCCTGGCTGTTCTCTGTTTGGCAACACATGTTGCTTCTCACCTGAGTGTGTGGCTACTAAGGAAATAACCAAATCAACCACAAAATAGATGAACAAATCAACGGCACACCCAATGGGCTCACCCATCTCTGGACTCATAGCAGAAGCGGTAATGCAAAGGTTAGATCAAACAGTCTTTCCGCAAATTCAACCCACACTCTGGTTCAGATATGTAGATGATACCTTTGTAATCATTAAAACACAGAAATAGAGAACACACACCGGATCGACAACGCCACGCTCACAGGAATCCGATTCACTAGAGAGAAAGAAAAGGATAAGCAACTCCCATTCCGAGACGTGATGGTACAGAGAACACCGAACGGAGAATTCACCACAAAGGTGTACAGGAAAGCCACACACACAGACCAAGTCCTAAACTACGAAAGCAACTACCCCAACACACACAAAAGATGTTGCATCAAGACACTGTTCAAAAGGGCAACAACACATTGCAGTACACCAGAACTGCAAAAAGAGAAAGAAGAATACCTATACTGTGTTTTCGCCAAAAACGGATACCCCCGCAATTTCATCAACAGATGCCTAAGCGAAAGACAACGGAATGAGGACATGCCACAATCCAAAGGACTTGCCACACTACCATACATCAAAACAATTTCCGAACTGACAGCCAGACTACTGTAACCACTAGGTCTCATAACAGCACACAAACCAACAGCCACTCTCAGACAACAACTCACCAGGACGAAGGACCCGATACCTAGCATGAGCAAAACCAATGTAGTGTACAAGATCCCATGCAAGGACTGCACAAAACACTACATAGGACAAACAGGAAGACAGCTAACGATCCGCATCCATACACACCAACTAGCCACGAAACGACAAGACCAGCTTTCCTTAGTATCCACATACTCAGATGACAAGCAACTTGAGTTCGACAGGGACAACACTACCATTATAGGAAAAGCCAAACAGAGAATAGCCAGTTAATTCGTAGAGGTATGGCACTCATCCACAGATTCAATCAATAAGCACATCGACCTGGACCCAATATACCGGCCACTGCAGCGGGCAGGTGGAACTGACAACTGGAAGTGGAAGACACAAATCACTTTTAATGCCGGAGGAAATATCACGGGAGCGCTTCACAGGAGGCACCCAAGCACTGAGGATGTCACCGAGACTGGGGACGAAACGTCTGAACACAAATTCCCAGCTCGGCGAACAGAACGACAACAATGGATTGAGAAGCCATGTATAAGATTTACGCCAAATAGTTGATAGGCAAAATCATCTCCATTAATACGCTATTTCAGCACTGTCCCATGACATGTAATTGTGTTCCCATTACTAACTCTTTCATGGTCAGTATCCTAGAGTTACTATTCACCAGAATTTCAACATGGCTCCGAACGAAAATATAGTGACTATAAGACCATGTCAGTAAACAATAATACTGCGGTCTGTAACTCAACTCCTGACTCTCCCCAGATCCTGTCTATCATCTACATGGAGATGGAAGCGAGGAAGCATGGGGAAATAAGTAGTGATGTCTTGAAAGCTGTCTATGTTGGTCAAGGACAGTATTCCAGTTGCAGAAATGATGTTTGTGGACTCGTCAACTGAGGTAGTATGGGGTTGGGTTAAAAACAGGAAAAGAGAGTTCACACTGTTGGGAGTTTTCTATAGGCCTCCGAATAATTCCAGGGATCTAGTGGAAAGCATAGCAAAGATGATTCTCGATAGGAGTGAGAGACACAGGATGGTTGTCATGGGGTCTTCAACTTTCAAAATATTGACTGGGAACAGTACAGTACGAGTAATATAAATGGGTCAGTTTTTGTCCAGTGTGTGCAGGAGAGCTTCCTGACACAATATGCAGACAGGCCAACAGGGGGCGAAGCCACATTAGATTTGGTACTGGATAATGAGCCCCGCCAGGTATGAGACTTGGAAGTAGGTGAGCACTTTTGTGATACCAATCACAATTCTGTTATGTTTAATTTGGTGATAGAAATGAATAGGTGGATACCACTGAGCAAGAGTCACAGCTGGGGGAAAGGCAATTGCGATCGATTAGGGAAGATTTATGAAGCATTGGATGGGGAAGGAAACAGCAGGGGATGGGCACATTAGAAATATGGAGCTTATTCAAGGAAAGGCTCCTGAGTGTCCTCGATAAGTATGTAACTGTCAGGTAGGGAGGAAGCTGTAGAGTGCGGGAGCCGTGGTTTACAAAGGAGTTGGAAA
>NW_025192759.1:1765-3770 GCF_004010195.1 Chiloscyllium plagiosum | reverse complement strand
TGTCGTAAGCGGGCATAATTTTAAGATGATTGGTAGAAGGTTTCAGGAGATGTCAGAGGTAGGTTCATTACACAGAGAGTGGTGGGTGCTTGGAATGCAGCGTTAGGAGAGTCAGCTGCATTAGGGTTATTTAAGTGACTATTGGATAGGCACATGAAGGATATGTCAGTTAGCCTGATCTTCGAGTCGGATAAAGATTCGGCAGGACGTCAAGGGTCTAAGGTTTTGTTTGTACTGTACTTCTGTGTTTTGTTTTTCACGCAGCCTGTGGACTCTTATCAATTGTTGAATGTGTGAGGGAGTGATGTGTGTGAAATTAGGACGCTAGGGAGGAGCGTTAGCTCAAAACTTCCAGTTATGTTGTTCATTGCAACAGTCAACTGAATGCCAGTACAGTATGTGTGGTGTCCTACACCAGGCAGGCTCCGCCAAGTTCAGTTATTAACGTGAATCTTGACATGTCATTTGCTGCTGCTTTCTTCAGATACAATCTGTTCGGTGACTCATGTATTAATCAGATATGTGCGAAGTTTCATGAATTGGGCAAAAATAAGATGTCAACTATGATTATTCGACTGAACTATAATCTCTGAAAAGCATTAGGTTGATTGTATATTTATGGAACAAAAATATAAACACCTGTGAAGATCTTCTAACACAGAAATAAAGAATGCACATTTTATTTTGTATCGAACAAACAACGTGGATGTAACTCTTGTGGCGATCAGAATAACATACACAATGTCAGGATTCAAAATAATGCATTGTCACTCCAACATTTTGAAAGTAGTTGGCTTCTCAATGATTACATGTTCAGGGTGAGCAAACGATTGAACAATCAAATAGAATTAGCGTTCTTATACATTTATATATAATCAATCAGTTTAATTTCTCACTGAAATGTACAAGGTTCAGCTATTTGCCAGCGAATTAGAAATGGCTATAATTCAACATGCACTGTGAATATTCAACTAAATAAATGATTTGTGCTATCAAATTTTAATAAACAATAATTTGAAAAAAAAAATTTGTAGAAAGAATGTTATTTAATATGAAATGTGGACAGTTAACAAAAACGATGAACATATTATCGTGTGAGTGAAAAGTCAGACCTTTTCAAAGAGATTTGTGCCAAAGCAATGACAGATTTGTTTTAGTAATTGGAATACAACAATTAAAATATTCATGTTCTGAGCAATAATTAGGCTATATAATGAAGCTGGTCTTGCAATACTTGCATTTTAAATGCTTATGTTGCATTAAATAATCAGATATTTGCTAGCATTGACAATGGGAAATAATCTGTTACTGACTTTTTCTGCATCAGACACATGATAGAGAGCAAAACTTTAAAGTATGCCATTGACCACTGTGCTTACATCAGCTCCACGAATGTCTCCCAAGCCCCTCACGTTTGCCAACCCTATCTCAGCAGCCTGTTGAATTCATATTTCCAAATACATTACCGGTTCTCTTTTTAATCTTCATCCGAAACTCTCCCAGGTAGTCCATTCTAAATCCAAACAACTTTCTCAATAAAGAAGTTTTCCTTATCTCACTCCTGGCTCTTTTGCTGACAATCTTGAAAGTAGATCTCCTTGGTGCTGTAATGCCAACTAACGGAAACAGAGTATTCCTGTTTTACTCTACAACTTTATTTCATACTTTTGAGCACCGCAATACGTTCACATCTTTGTCTGTTCTCCTCCAGGAAGAATAAGCCTTGCAAGAACTGTAATAAGCACTACATTGGAAAAACAGTCAGAATACTAGGCACCTGGATACATGAACAACAACTAGCCAGAAGAAAGACATGACCCACGATCACTACTTTTCTTTACATACAGATGAGGAAGTACACCATTTATGCTGCATCTGCACATCCATCTAGGACAAACCAAACATAGACGCGCACGATGATTCCTAGAAGCATAGCATTCCAAACGAAACTCCATCAACAAACATCGATTTTGATTCCATCTAACACTCTCTGAGAAAATGAACC
>NW_025192759.1:0-1407 GCF_004010195.1 Chiloscyllium plagiosum | reverse complement strand
GGGCATTGGATAGGTATATGGAGGATAGTGGGCTAGTGTAGGTTAGGTGGGCTTGGATCGGCGCAACATCGAGGGCCGAAGGGCCTGTACTGCGCTGTATTCTTCTATGTTCTATGTTCTATGACAGATGGTACCTGTATAAAAAAGACAGGTTGCATCTTAAATCCGTCCAAAATGTGAGTTGAGAGTTGGAATAAATGATCGAGACGAGGCACAGGTTTTTCAGGGATTAACAAATTAAGGATGGAGAATGTGTCGGATGTGAGATCAGGGAGATAATGCAAAAGAAAATATTAAAGGGGAAAGAGTTTGAGGTGGAGTGGGTTGGGGAATTCTGTGATAAACAACTGGCAGCAAAAATAGGAAAAATTGCAGTTTGTCAAAGTGAATCCCTGGGATAGAATTTATTATGCTTCAGAGAAATAAGACTCTTTTTGCTAAAGGTCTGTATTACAATGAGGGGAAAGCTGTGTTCATGCTATGGCTGTAGCTATAATAATGGTGGCAAAAAACTAGAATAGTATCAGTGTTATTATTGGACAATGCTTGTACTGAGCATATGAATTACCCTGGATGTTCCCTGAGATGGCTGGACTGCCTGTGGTTGAGTAAGTGCTGAACCTCCGTGAGATGATGCTGTTTTGTGATGTAGCCACTTACTGAGTCCAGTCAAAGGAACGAAGCAGCAACTCCGTTGCTTATTGCTTCAGAATATATCAGAGTGTTCATGGCTGCCACTGCACACAATCATGCCATGAAAAACAGGCCTATCACGTCTGTGCCAGCAAGTGCACATCCAAAGGCTTTTTAAACGTTTGTGAGGTTACCCGCCTCAACCACCCTCCAAGACAATGCATTCCAGATTCATACTACCCTCTCAGTTCGAAACGCATTCCACAAATCCTCTCTCAAACCCCTGCCTTTCACTTTAAAAGCGTGTCCCTTTGTTTTTTTTATCCTTTGAGGAAAACAGCTGCTGTCTGTTCATGCTCTCCATATTCCTTATGCTCTTGTACACCTGTACCTGGTTCCCTCCTCAACCTCCCCTGCTGAAAAGGAAAAAAACAATCAAATTTAGCCCTCCTCTTTCATACTCACGTTTGAGTACTCACTTGTCTTGTTACTTCTAACTTTCATCTTCCCAATTTATCGGTGTTAAAGTTCATCAGCCATTGATCTCGCTATCGGAATAATCTTTTTATATGCTCCTGTGACCTGAAACTTTCCTCCTGACTGTGATCCACCCAGCTCATTTTTACACCATCTACAATATTGGTCATGATTCCACTGCTTCCCACATTCGTCATTTCTGAATATCGCAAACAAACCGTGATTTCCTTCCTGTTCTCCAGATGTTGGTTAAAGGGTGATTTTACAATTCTATTCTCTTGCTTTTCCTATTTGGTG
>NW_025192758.1:0-3770 GCF_004010195.1 Chiloscyllium plagiosum | reverse complement strand
TCTGCAGTGGCACATAAACTGTACGGAATCAAAAAACTAATGAAAAGAATGGAATTTCCACCCTATTGAGCTGTTTGGGACAGAATGAATGTCCATCCATAATAATGAAGTTTCAACTTTTCAATGTCTCACAGTACTACAAATTAAACACGCAGTTTATTCACCCTTTCCTCATGGTGCCATCATGCACGGGTTTCGTCTGGTGAAACTCCTTAGCATTGCCTTGGTAACAAGGAGATTTTTTAAATATAAAGTTGACCAAAAAAGTACACAGTATACCAAATACTTTTTCCAAGAACTAACGTTGGAAAAAATGTGCTAACGCCGGCATTTCAATCATTTTGAATGAAGAGCCACATTACATTTACTTCTTGACCCATAAGAATGATGCTGGTGTATTTTCACCAAGGACATCCATGTACTTTTCATCAATAGCACTCCCAACCTCTCACAATATAATAAAAGTAAATGTAAATAATGACATTTGTTGTTCACATGTGAACAGTTTTTATACCTTGTTAACAGCTTTTGCCCAAACGCTGATCCTTTGGGTGCCCAGCACGACTTCAATCCTGAAGATAAAGCACTACTCTCTTCATTTTCTACAGTATCCAATTTTTAATCCATATGGTACATGTTCGACCCCAATTAACCTATAGAGTCGAAAAGTCTCCACTCACCTTTACTCAACCTTGTCACCCATCTTCTTAAAATGCAAATAATCCACTCCCACTAGTTCTAACTTGTTGATGTCATGATGGACAATCTCCACAAACTCCAAGGGGTTTATCATAGATCATATCCCTTTCCTGAATCGAGGCCGAATATACGAGATCATATCATTATTCTATTAATATCTTGTCGACACAATCCTTATGAAATTGTCCAATATTTTACTCATAGGTTTACATCGAGGTTTCCACTCTTTAATGTACTGTGTTCATTCCCCTCCCTGTTTTAAATACTTAGGTTCACTATAGCTGCTTTCCATTCTGCAGAATCCTTTCCAGGCTCTAAACAGCTTTGAAGAATAATCAGTAATACTTCCAAGAGCTCTATCGCCACCTCCTCAATACTCTGGAAAGTAGCTCATCAAATGCAGCAACTTACCAAGGTCCAGTTCAGTTAGACTTTCAAAAATATACACTTCATTGATTCTAATTTCCTGCAGTTCATTATTTTTATCAGTACCCATGATTTCTGGAAGTTTGTTTCTGTACCTTTTCCTTTGTAGGTGGAACCAATGTATTCCTCTCAGATTGATTCCGTCAGCCCGTGAATACATTGAAGGACGGCTCTCTAGACACGGTGGAAATGTAACCCACTCCTGCCTGCGAACGTTCCAGACATGAAACAGTTCACTTCATCCCGAGTGTAAGCACAGTCCGGTTCCTGGTGTGTGAACACAGTTTAAACTGAATGAGTGAATACAGCTACATCGTTTTTGAAACAAAGTGGCTTCACAATTTACACCTGAATGGTTCCAGTTTCTTAAAAAAAAATCCTCGAAATCCCAGTTCGGAAAGTAAATTACCCTGCTGTTCCCTATTTCCAGGGCTCCCTTTCTGTGTAGTCTTGGCTCCATTTGCTTACCATGGGCCAAACACTCAGGAAATTCAGTGTCAAGAGTGGGGTGACCAGACCCTCGGGACTCCCTGAATGAACTCAGCAACTGTCAACACAAACCCGAGAAATCCATCCACAGAGCCTTAATTGACATTTCAATGAAAGGAACAAGTCAATTCCCCAAACGCATTGTGCACCCATTCTCTGCCTGGCTGAGAAAGACGTTTCACCTCTGCACATTCCCACAGTAACAGTTCCTCTCTCAAAAGAAGCAGTTGACAATGTAACATTACTCTGCATCTCTACATCTATAAAGGCAGCACCAGTATTTCCAATAGATTTGGTCACCACATTCAGAGAAGAGATCAAGAGTGTACAAAATTCACTTTAAACAAGGAAGTACCTAAATGATAATGATATTCTGGAACATGGGAAGAGCGGCAATGTTGGAATAACCTGTCATTTTATTTTTCTTCCAGTTCATCATCACCAATCCCTTCGCTTGATTTTCATCTCTCTCGCTATCTCTCTCACTCTCTCTAACCACCCCTCTCTCTCTTTCTCTCTCTTGCTGGATACTTCGCATTTTGTTCAATTCAAACTTCCTTCCCCACAACTCTCCCACACCTCTGCAACCCAACCATCCCTGATACCTGCATAATTAATGTTGTTTTCCGGGTGCTTTCTGTTCTGACTTAAGGTTTACTGGACTGGAATCATTATCTATTTTTCTCCTTCCAGAGTGTGCCATACCTGCTGAGACTCTCAAACAGTTCAGACGCTGAAGATCTCCAGCACTGACAGTTACTTGGTTTATTTCACGGGATGTCAGCATCACTGGCAAGGAGAACTTTTGTTTTCCATCTAAATTGATCCTGTCTGCGAGACCATTTGTCAAGACATCATGGAGCCAAACATATTGTTTGAGTCTGAAGTCAGACTTCGTCCAGACTGGGCAATAATGTTGTTTCATTTACCAAAGGCAATCAGTGAATTCATAAAAGGTTTATGGATTCTTTTCGTGAAATTAGATGTCATTCCAATTTTTTTCATTTAAATTTACGCTCTGCCATCGGCTGCGGTAGAATTTAAAACAATGCGTTTAAAGTCATCGCTTATACCTCTGTATTACACGTCCAGTGGCATTTCTCCTCTTATACGTAGTCCCTGTGTGAAATAACAGTAGAGTGAAGAACAAGTTTGTTGTTAAAATAATTATAACTGCAAGAGTTGTCAGAAGAGAACTGGAGCCGTAATGTCCGAAGTGAACAAAGCGGTAGATCATTGTGATATCAGCAACAGGACTGAGGCCGAGCTGGAGACTGGGATATTTTTGGTGTGGGCGTGGGGACGCTTTGTGACAAAGAGAATACGGAGACGTAAAACAATTCAGGGAGACTCAAGATTCTGAACAGTTTTGTTCCTTCTTAGATGCTTCTGAAGCGCATGGAAATGAAATGGAGTTTGCGACTGGAAATGAAGATAACAGTTTATGTATTTGCTAAATAACGAATAAACAAAACAGTTATAAACTTCGCCATCGTTTATGGAATTGACAGAAATAAGCTTAGCAGGAACAGGGTCAATGGTGAGGATGTGCTCATAACCCGCCTGAATATTTCATCAGGACACTTTCCATCTGACACTCTAACCAGGTCCCTTCTAGAGAAAGCTCGTAAAGAGTCCAGTTTCAACTCCTGTCCATTTTTTGGAACATTCAACTCTATAATTCTCAGATTCTGATCCGCTGTAATCAGTTTCCAGTCTGTTGTTCTATGATTCTCTTCCTCTCTCTCTGTGTAGCTGCTGAGACCAATCGTGTTGAGGATGACGCTGACGCTGTTACTATGGGAGAAGAGTTTGAAAGAAGTCCCTTATTCATAGAAGAGGAAACCTTCAGTGTCGCAGTTAGGATTCTTGGAGCTTACCGTCAGGTGCAGTCACTAAAACACAGTTCCAGTTCACACATTTTACCACTAAGCTTATATCTCTCAATAATATTTTGTCTGCTCTGCATGCTGATATCTCAGAACATTAGGCTAATGGCATGTCTGCAATTGTAAAGTTAGAGGTGACGGAGAGAGTTGATGCTTTCTGTTAAAAACCTCGAAGCTTCTACTGCGTTTTGGCAGGACAGGAAGTGTCTGCGTCTGATCAATAGGCCTTCATCGTCCATTTGTTTTATTAATTTATGTTTAACTTAA
>NW_025192757.1:0-3770 GCF_004010195.1 Chiloscyllium plagiosum | reverse complement strand
CTGAAACACACTGAGACACTCTCTGACAGACTGTGACAGATTGTGACAATCTCTGATACTCCCTGAAACAGACTGTGACACACTCTCGCACAGGCAGAGACACACTGTGGCACTCTCTGACACTCTCCAACATACTGTGACACTCTCTGAGACACAATGTGACACTCTCTGACACTCTCCAACACACAGTGACACTCTCTGAGACACGCTGTGACACTCTCTGACACTCTCTGTGACATACTGTGACACTTTCTAGCACATCTGAAACACTCTGTGACACTCTCTGACAGACGGTGACACACTGTGACACTCTCTGACACCGACTGTGAACCTTTCTGCCTCTACCTGACTCTCTGAGACACACTGTGACACTCACTGAGACGCACTGTGACACTCACTGACTCTCTATGAAAATCTCTTAGACATACTGTGACATTCTCTGACTTTCTCGAACACTCTCTCAGACACACTGCAACACTCTCTGATTCTCGCTAACAATTTTGAGATGCACTGTGACACTCTCTGACTCTCTCTGAAACACACTGTGACACTCGCTGACTCTCTCTGAAACACACTGTGACACTCGCTGACAGATTGTAACACTTTCTGACTCTCCCTGAATCTCTGAGACACATTGTGACACTCTCTGACTCTCTCTGAAACTCTCTGTGACACTCTCTGGCACACGCTGAGATACAATGTGACACGCTCTGGCACTTTCTCCAACAAACTGCGACACTCTCTGATCCTATCTGACACTCACTGAGACAGACTGTGACACTTTCTGACTCTGTCTGACTCTCTGGGACACACTATGAAACTCACTGAGAGACACTATGGCACTCTCTGACTCTCTGTGAGGCGCACTGTGACACTCTCTGAAAGACTGTGATACACTGAAACACATTGTGACACTCTCTGATTCTCTCTGAGGTGCACTGTGACACTCTCTGACAGTCTGTGATACACTGAAACACTCTCTGAGAGGCTGTGCTAGACTGTGACACTCTCTGAGACACACTGTGACACTCGCTGACATTTTCTGAAACATACTGTGACACTCTCTGACACAGGCAGAAACACACTGTGACACTCTCTGACACAGGCAGAGATACACTGTTACACTCTCTGTCGGACAGGGGCACACTGAAATACTCTCTGAGAGACTGCGACACATTCTGAGACACATTGTGACAGTCTCTGACACTCTCTGAAATACACTGTGACACTCTCTGACATAGACAGAGACACACTATGACACTCTCTGACGGACTGTGACACAATGTGACACACTGTGACACTCTCTGAAACACACTGAGACACTCTCTGACACAGGCAGAAACACACTGTGACACTCTCTGACACAGGCGGCATGGTGGCACAGTGGTTAGCACTGCTACCTCAAACACTGTGACACTCTCTGGCACTTTTTCCAACACGCTGCGACACTCTCTGATCCTATCTGACACTCTCTGAGACAGACTGTGACACTTTCTGACTCTCTCTGACTCTCTGAGACACACTGTGACACTCACTGAGACACACAGTGACACTCTGACTCGCTCTGAGGCACACTGTGACACTCTATGACAGACTGTGACACACTGAAACACTGTTTGAGGGACTGTGACAGACTGTGACACTCTCTGAAAAACACTGTGACACTCTCTGAAACACACTGTGACACTCTCTGACACAGGCAGAGACACACTGTGACACTCTCTGACACTCTGACACACTGTGACACTCTCTGCGACACACTGTGACACCCTCAGATACAAACAGAGGCAAACCTTGGCACTCTCTGACATTCTCCAACACACTATGACACTCTCTGAGACACACCATGACACTCTCTGACACTCTCTGAAACACACTGTGACACTCTCTGAGACACAGTGTGACACTCTCTGATACTCTCTGTGACATACTGTGACACTTTCTAGCACACCTGAAAAACTCTCTGACACTCTCTGAGAGACGGTGACACACTGTGACACTCTCTGAGACCGACTGTGACACTTTCTGACTCTCCCTGAATCTCTGAGACACACTGTGACACTCAGTGATACACAAAGTGACCCTCTCTGACTCTATCTGAAACACTCTTAGACACACTATGAAACTCTCTGACACTCTTTGACACTCTCTCAGATACACTGTAACACTTTCTGATTCTCTCTGATCCTATCTGACATCTCTGAGACACAGTGTGACACTCTCTGACAGACTGTGACACACTGAGTCACTCTCAAAGACAGATTGTGACACTTTCTGACTCTCTCTCTCTCTTACTCTCTGAGACACACTGTGACACTCTCTGACTCTCTCTGAGGCACACTGTGACACTCTCTGACAGACTGTGACACACTGAATCCCTCTCTGAGCGACTGTGACAGACTGTGACACTCTCTGAGACACACGGTGACACTCTCTGACATTCTCTGAATCACACTGTGACACTATCTAACAGACTGTGACACAATGTGACACTCTCTGACACTCTCTGAAACACACCGTGACGCTCTCTGACACAGTCAGAGACACATTGTGACACTCTCTGACACTCTCCAACACACTATGACGCTCTCTGAGAAACACTGTGACACTCTCTGTGACATACTATGATACTTTCTATCTCATCTGAAACACTCTATGACACTCTCTGACAGACGGTGACACACTGTCACACTCTCTGAGACAGACTGTGACACTTTCTGACTCTCCCTGACTCTCTGAGTCACGCTGTGAAAAACACTGAGACACACTGTGACACTCTCTGACTCTCTCTGAGGCACACTGTGACACTCTCTGACAGACTGTGACACACTGAAACACTATCTGACTCTCTCTGGCAGTCTCTGAGACACACTGTGACACTCTCTGACTCTCTCTGAAACACTCTGTGACGCACACTGACTCTCTTTGACACTCTCTGAGGCACAGTATGACATAATGGGACACTCTCTGAGACACACTGTGACTCTCTCTGACTCTCTCTGACACTTGGAGATGCACTGTGACGTTCTCTGATCCAATCTGACACTCTCTAAGATCACACTGTGACATTCTCTGACTCTCTCTGAAACACATTGTGACACTCGCTGACTCTCTTTGAAACTCTTTGTGACCCTCTGTGACACACGCTGAGACACAATGTGACACTCTCTGACACAGGCAGAGACACACTGTGACACTCTCTGACACTCTCCAACACACTGTGACACTCTCTGAGACACACTGTGAAACTCTCTGACACTCTCTGTGACATACTGTGACACTTTCTAGCACATATGAAAATCTCTGTGACACTCTCTGAGAGACGGTGACACACTGTGACATTCTATGAGACCGACTGTGACACTTTCTGAATCTGCCTCACTCTCTGGGGCACACTGTGACTCTCTCTGAAACACTCTTAGACACACTATGACACTCTCTGACTCTCTCAGACACGCTCTCAGACAGACTGCAACACTCTCTGATTCTCTCTGAAACTTTGAGAAACACTGTGACACTCTCTGACAGTCTGTGTCACACTGATACATTCTCAAGGAAAGATTGTGACACTTTCTGACTCTCCCTCTCTCTGACTCTCTGAGACACACTGTGACACTCACTGAGACACACTGTGACACTCTCTGAGTCTCTCTGAGGCACACTGTGGCACTCTCTGACAGACTGTGACACACTGAAACCCCCTCTGAGAGACTGTGACGGACTGTAACACTCTCTAAGACACACGGTGACACTCTCTGACATTCTCTGAA
>NW_025192756.1:0-3770 GCF_004010195.1 Chiloscyllium plagiosum | reverse complement strand
CACTGTGCCACCGTGCCACCAGCCCCACCGACTATGGGGCTGGTTTATATCAGACAGGGGGAGTTTGGTGTCCGGGACTGTGGGTCTGGTTTATATCAGACAGGTGGAGATTGGTGTCAGTGACTGTGGGTCTGGTTTATATCAGACAGGGGGAGATTGGTGTCAGTGACTGTGGTTCTGGTTTATATCAGACAGAGTGAGGTTGGTGTCAGGGACTGTGGGTCTGGTTTTTATCAGACAGGGGGAGATTTGTGTCAGTGTCTGTGGGGCTGGTTTATATCAGACAGAGGGAGATTGGTGTCAGTGACTGTGGGACTGTTTTATATCAGACAGGGGTGATTGGTGTCAGTGACTGTGGGGCTGGTTTATATCAGACAGGGGGAGATTGGTGTCAGGGACTGTAGGTCTGGTTTATATCAGACAGGGGGAGATTGGTGTCAGTGACTGTGGGCCTGGGTTATATCAGACAGGGGCAGGTTGGTGTCAGGGACTGTGGGGCTGGTTTATATCAGACAGGGGGAGGTTGGTGTCAGCGACTGTGGGTCTGGTTTATATCAGACAGGGTGAGATTGGTGTCAGGGACTGTTGTTCTTGTTTATATCAGACAGGGGGAGGTTGGTGTCAGGGATTGTGGGTCTGGTTTATATCAGACAGGGGGAGATTGGTGTCAGGGACTGTGGGGCTGGTTTATATCAGACAGGGAGAGATTGGTGTCAGTGACTGTGGGGCTGGTTTATATCAGACAGAGGGAGATTGGTGTCAGGGACTGTGTGTCTGGTTTTATATCAAATTTGAGGAAAATGTTGTCACTGTCTGTGGGGCTGTGTGAAATCAGACATGGGGAGATTCGTGCCTGTGTGGTGGTTTATATTCGACAGGGGGTGATTGGTGTCAGTGAGTGAGGGGCTGGTTTATATCTGACAGGAGGAGTTTTCTGTCACTGACTGTGGTGAGGACGTCATAAAGCCAGAAAGTGATCAGTTCAATGTTTTAATTCTCTTTCAAGGCATACTGGGCACTTAAGAGTTAAACATTCTACTGTGAAACAGACTCACTACAGTATCAATTACAGAATAGACAGAACATCTCAGTAGGATAACTGAATCTTAGAGAAGTAATCCATTGCCGCCACACATGTGGATTCCTCTGCAGCCTCAGGAAAAGGTATTTGTCCTCCCCAGCCGAGACTGATAGCCTTGGCCGCAACCCTGTTAAACTGCCTCCTGCTCCCATTATCTTGCTTCCTCTCCGTATTAGCTTAGGGTGTGAATTCCCGGTTGAAAACAGTCAAAACCCTTCAGTTTTAATCTCTTCCCATTGACACATGATCATGAAGCATCCGATAATCAGTCGCTGTAATCCATTCACTCATTATCGCAGGACATCGACATTCACCGGGCCTTGTATAATGATAATTGCCCATCTTAAACAATGTATCGACAATCAACCATGTGGCTGAGAGACCTTTTGTATTATTCCCATAAAAAGTACTGCCTCTGTGTGTAGAGCAGAGATTCGTGGAGAAGTGCCACCACAAGTAGACACACGACTACTTTCAGGGACATGGAGAATTTTGCACTGCACTCCGATAATAAAGCATCTGCTGTTGTACTGAAAATTGTGTTGTCTGGATTTTTGGAACAAAATATACATTAACAGCCTCACAATTCTATATTTGAGTTTTCATTTTCAATCAGGAAGTGTCTGCTTTGCCTTCCCATATCTTCCAAACCATTAGATTTCACCTCTGCAGCTTCAGATCCTCTCTGTAGCCACAAATAAACGCTGAGTGCTGAAGAAATATAGCAGGTACAGAAGCATCTGCAGAGAGTGAGAACAGAGTTTAAATTCAGGTCTGACAGTGTGTCTGAATAAAGCTCAATCTTGTAGCCCTTCCACATTGACAATTGTTAGTGCCAACACGTCAATCAAAGTCTCTTCATTGTCCTGTTTTTTTTTTAATCGCAGGGGTATTCAGTGCAGAACAAGTCCCTTCAGCCCATTGATTCTGTGCCAGTCAAAAACCACCATCAAACTATGGTAACTTCATTTCTCAGCCCTTGGCCCATCACCTTATATCAGGTAAAAACAAGGACTGCAGATACTGGAAACCAGAGTCTAGATTAGAGTGGGGCTGGAAAAGCCCAGCAACTCAGGCAGCATCCGAGGAGCCAGAAAATTGATGTTTCGGGCAAACAGTACAGACTACAGATTCAAAATCACCAGCAATGGTTCTCCTTCAAGACCCATCACCTTGTATGTCTTGGCACTGCAAGTGCACTTCTGAATACTTCTTCAATGATTTGAGAGATTCTGTCTGCAATCCCCTTCCGGCAGTGAATTCAGTTTTTTTCACCACCCTCTGGGTGAAAGCCTTTTTCCTTCATTACACAGACCATGAGTGTAGGAGTTAGGACATCATGTTGAGGTTGTACAGGCCTCTTCTAGAATACTGTGTCCAATTCTGGTCTCCCTGTTATAGGAGGGGTATTGTTAAACTGTTCCGAAAATATTTACAAGATGTTCCCAGGACTAGAGAGTTTGAGTTATATGGAAAGGAGCTTGAGGTTTGAGGGGCGAACTTACAGACGTTTACAATATAATAAGGGACATATATAAGGTGAATGTCAGATGTCTTTTCCCTCGGGTGATAGACTTCAGGACTTGTATATGAAGAGAAAGGGATTAGAGGGATATGGACCAAGTACTGGTAAATGGGACTAGGGTAAGTTAGGATATCCGTTCAGTATGGATGAGTTGGGTCGAAGGGTCTGTTTCTGTGCTGTAAGTCTATATTACTCGATGACATGGTTGAGATGTATAAAATAATGAGAGGTGTTCATAAGGTAGATAGTGAGGAAATTTTCCCCTTGGACTGGGGAGCTTACTCCCCGCTAGACTTCAGGACTAGGGGACATATTTTAATGTGAGAGGGGAAAGATTTATAAAGGAACTGAGGGTCAACTTTTTCTACACAGAGAGTGGTTCGTGTGTGAATGAACTTCCAGAGGAATTAATGGATGCGGGTACAGTTCCAATGTTTAAAAGCTATTTGGACAAACATAACAGAATTGGAGGGATATGGGCCAGGAGCAGGTGATGGGACTAGTTTTGTTTGGGATTATGATTAGCATTGACTTGGGGGGAACCCAAAGCTCTGTTTCCATGCTGTATGTCTTTATCACTGACATTCCCCGTAAGTCTCCTGCCCCTTACCTTCAAATGCTGCACAGCCTTCCAGACTTTACAGCATTTGTCTTAACTACTTCCTCTATCAAGGGGAATATTTCCTTACTGTGTACCCAATCAACACCTCTCATTATTTTATACATCTCAATGATGTCATAGAGTCAAACAGATGTCCAACACAGAAACAGATCCTTCAGCCCAACTCGTCCATGCCGACCAGATATCAGAAATTAACCTAGTCCCATTTACCAACACTTGGCCCTCTAATCCCTTCCAATTCAAGTTAAAAATCATTCGACACCAGGTTATAGTCCAACTGGTTTAATTGGAACAACTTACTTTCGCAACGTTGCTCCTTCATCAGGTGGTGGTGGATGTTTCTAATACCCCTCCCGATACCTTTTATATGTTACTATCTGCGTACTGTCCTGCACTTCCTCTTGCATACACGCCCCGCCTGTTGCATGAAAAGTTGGCCCTTAGCACCTTGTAAATCTTTCCCCTCTCACCCTAAACCTCTGCCCTCTAGTTCTGGACTACCACACCCGAGGGAAAAGACCTTGTCTATTTTCCCTATCCAT
>NW_025192755.1:0-3770 GCF_004010195.1 Chiloscyllium plagiosum | reverse complement strand
GTCCCCATCTGTCGCCACCGGTCCCCACCTGTCCCCAACTATCACCACCGGTCCCCATCTGTCGCCACCGGTCCCCATCTGTCGCCAACATCCCCATCTGTCGCCACCGGGCCCCATCTGTCTCCACCGGGCCCCATCTGTCGCCACCAGGCCCAACCACACCCCATCTGTCGCCACCACGACCCACCTGTCTCCACCGGGTCCCACCGGTCCCCATCTGTCGCCACCAGTCCCCGCCTGTCACCACCAGGCCCCATCAGTCCCCAACTATCGCCACCGGTCCCCACCGTTCGCCACCAGGCCCCATCTGTCGCCACCTGGCCCAACCAGGACCCACCTGTGTCCACCGGTCCCCATCCGTCGCCACCGGGCCCCATCTGTCACCACCAGGCCCCATCTGTCAGGACCAGTTCCAGCCAGGCCCCATCTGTTGCCACCAGGCCCCACCTGTCATCAACTGTCGTCTCCTGTCGCCACCAGGCCCCGTCTGTCGCCACCAGACCCCATCCGTCGGCACTGGTCCCCATCAGTTGTCATCGGGTCCCCATCTGTCTCCACCAGTCCTCATCTGTCGCCACCTTGACCCACCTGTCGCCAAAAGGACCCTCCTGTCTCCACCGGGTCCCACCAGGCCCCACCTGTCGCCACCAGTCTCCATTTGTTGCCACCATGCCCCACCTGTCTCCACCGGGCCCCATCCGTCGCCACCAGGCCCAACCAGGCCCCATCTGTCTCCACCAGTACCCACCTGTCTCCACCGGTCCCTATCTGTCGCCACCAGTCCCCACCGGGCCCCATCCGTCGCCACCAGGACCCACCTGTCACCACCTGTCTCCAACAATCCCCAACTATCGCCACCGGTCCCCATCTGTCTCCAGTCCCTACCGGGCACCATCTGTCACGACCAGTTCCAACCAGGCCCGACCTGTCATCACCAGTCGTCTCCTGTTGCCACCAGCCCCCGTCCGTCGCCACCTGGCCCCATCCGTCGCTACCTGGCCCCATCAGTTGTCATCGGGTCCCCATCTGTCGCCAACGATCCCCATCTGTTGCCACCGGGCTCCACCTGTCACCACTGGGCCCCATCTGTCGCCACCAGGCGCAACCTCACCCCATCTGTCACCACCAGGACCCACCTGTCGCCACCAGGACCCACCTGTCTCCACCGGTCCCCATCTGTCGCCACCAGTCCTCATCAGTCCCCCAACTATCACCACCAGGCCCCACCCCATCTGTCTCCCCCGGGCCCCATCTGTCTCCCCCGGGCCCCCATCTGTCTCCCCCGGGCCCCCATCTGTCTCCCCCGGGCCCCCATCTGTCTCCCCCGGGCCCCCATCTGTCGCCAGCAGCCCCCACCTGTCTCCACCAGTCCCTACCGGGCCTCATCTATCACCACCAGTCCCCACCTGTCAGGACCAGTTCCAACCAGGCCCCATCTGTTGCCACCAGGCCCCACCTGTCATCAACTGTCGTCTCCTGTCTCCACCGGTCCCCGTCTGTCGCCACCGGTCCCCGTCTGTCTCCACCGGTCCCCGTCTGTCTCCACCGGTCCCCGTCTGTCGCCACCGGTCCCCGTCTGTCGCCACCGGTCCCCGTCTGTCGCCACCGGTCCCCATCCGTCTCCACCAGTTCCTACCGGGCCCCATCTGTCGCCACCATGCCCCACCTGTCATCACCAGTCGTCTCCTGTCGCCACCAGGCCCCGTCGGTCGCCACCTGGCCCCATCCGTCAGCACCGGTCCCCATCAGATGCCACCGGTCCCCATTAGTCGTCATCGGGTCTCCACCAGTCCCCATCTGTTGCCAGCAGTCCCCATCTGTCTCCACCAGTCCCCACCAGGCCCCATCTGTCACCACCAGGCCACATCTGTCACGACCAAGTCCAGCCAGGCCCTATCTGTCTCCACCAGTCGTCTCCTGTCGCCACCGGTCCCCGTCCGTCGCCACCGGTCCCCGTCCGTCGCCACCGGTCCCCGTCCGTCGCCACCGGGCTCCACCTGTCTCCACCAGGACCCATCATCAGTCGCCATCAGGACCCACGCGTCGCCAACAGTACCCACCTGTCTCCACCGGGCCTCACCGGTCCCCATCTGTCGCCACCGGTCCCCACCCAAAGCCACCAGGACCCACCTGTTGCCCGCAGGACCCACCTGTCGCCACCGGGCCCCACCCATCCCCATCTGTCGCCACCGGTCCCCACCTGTCGCCACCAGTCCCCGTCTGCCACCGGTGCCCGCCGGTCGCCACCAGTCCCCATCGGTCCCCATCTGTCGCCACCGGTCCCCATCTGTCGCCACCAGGCCCCACCAGTCCCCACCTTTCGCCACCGGGCTCTACCTGTCTCCACCAGGACCCATCTGTCGCCACCAGGCCCAACCAGTCGCTATCCCACGTGTCGCCACCAGGACCCACCTGTCTCCACCGGGCCTCACCGATCCCCATCTGTCGCCACCGGTACCCACCAGGACCCACCTGTCTCCATCGGGTTCCACCAGGCCCCACGAGTCTCCACGAGTCCCCACCAGGGACCCACCTGTTGCCACCAGGACCCACCTGTTGCCACCTGTCTCCACCGTTCACCATGCGTCGCCACCGGTAGCCATCCGTCGCCACCAGTCCCCATCTGTTGCCAGCAGTCCCCATCTGTCTCCACCAGTCCCCACCGGGCCCCATCTGTCACAACCAGGCCCCACCTATCTCCAACAGTCGTCTCCTGTCGCCACCAGGCCCCCTCCGTTGCCACCATGCACCCTCCGTCGGAACCGGTCCCCATCAGGTCCCCACCAGTCCCCACTGGGCCCCATCTGTCGCAACCGGGCCCCATCTGTCACCACCAGGACCCACCTGTCGCCACCAAGACCCACCTGTCTCCACCGGACCCCATCCGTCGCCACCGGACCCCATCCGTCGCCACCGGACCCCATCCGTCGCCGACGACCCCATCCGTCGCCACCAGTCCCTGTCCGTCGCCACCGGTCTCCAACTGTTGCCAGCAGCCCCCATCTATCTCCTCTAGTCCCCACCGGTCCCCATCTGCCACGACCAGGCCCCGTCTGTCGCCACCAGGCCCCGTCTGTCGCCACCAGGCCCCGTCTGTCGCCACCAGGCCCCGTCTGTCGCCACCGGTCCCCACCTGTCGTCACCAGTCCCCGTCTGCCACCGGTGCCTGCCGGTCCCCATCTGTCGCCACCGGTCCCCATCTGTCGCCACCGGTCCCCATCTGTCGCCACCGGTCCCCATCTGTCGCCACTAGGCCCCATCAGTCCCCACCTTTTGCCACCAGGCCCCACCAGTCGCCACCAGGCCCCACCAGTCGCCACCGGGCCCCACCTGTCTCCACCGGGCCCCACCTGTCGCCACCGGTCCCCACCTGTCGCCACCGGGTTCCACCAGTCCCCACGAGTCTCCACGAGTCCCCACCAGGACCCACCTGTTGCCACCAGGACCTACCTGTCGCCACCTGTCTCCACAGTTCACCATCCGTCGCCACCGGACCCCATCCGTCGCCACCGGACCCCATCCGTCGCCACCAGTCCCCATCCGTCGCCACCAGTCCCCATCCGTCTCCACCAGTCCCCACCGGGCCCCATCTGTCGCCACCAGGCCCCATCTGTCGCCACCAGGCCCCACCTGTCTCCACCAGTCGTGTCCTGTCGCCAGCAACCGCCATCAGCCGCCACCAGGCCCCGTCTGTCGCCACCAGGCCCCATCGATCGCCACCTGGCCCCATCCGTCAACACCAGTGCCCTTCCGTCGTCACCGGGTCCCCA
>NW_025192754.1:0-3770 GCF_004010195.1 Chiloscyllium plagiosum | reverse complement strand
CACTGTAAGTAATCTAATCTAATCTAATCTTGATGATCAATCCAGAAACCACAGGTAATCGTATTTGGAAATGTGTTCGAATCGCGCCGGGGCAGACGGAGAATTTAAAATCGATAATGACTTGGAATTGAAAGCCAGTCTGTTCGTCACTCTGCAATGACCATCGATTTTTGTAACAATTGACCTGGTTCGTTAGTATCCTCAATGGAAGGAAATATGTTCTGCTGACCAAGTCTGGTTCAAAACAAGGCTCAGGGAGGTTGCTTCACACTTATAAAAGTTTTCTGGTTTATCAAATAATAAACACAAACCTATTGGAAAGAAAAAAAATGTATTTGTGATTCAGGCTTAAGTGACTTTTACTGTAGGGAACAGAGAGACAACTCCTGAGCTGTTGCCGAAATGATCTTTTCACTGCTCAGGCACAGAACGGATGGGTCCACCCAGTCGTTTGAGTTCTCATGTGGTCGTTGGGCATGGGAAAGTTAGTTGTGGGGATGGGAAGCCACAGTCGGGCTATTGAGCTCAGTATGCCTGTTGTAACCGAATGCAATCTATTGTGAACTGGTGACCCTGTTTTGATCCAATCCAATTCAATTTTCTTGTCATTGGTCAGTCCTGCCTTCCCACGAATTTGTCTTCGTTGCATCCTTCCTCAGAAATGGAGACACCAAATTGTGCACACAGTCCTCCTGGGCTGGTCTCACCCTGCACAATCGCTGTGAGACACCCCACTCCTGGACTCCAACCTTCTCGCTATGAAGGCCCACATCTCATCCACCCTCTTCACCACCCTCTGTGTCTTCATTGTTAACTTTGGTGTTTATGGGACACTCAGGTCTCGTTGCCCCTATTCCTGGTCTATTAGCACTCGGATACTCATCTGTCTGGACTCCAACCTTCTCGCTATGAAGGCCCACATCTCATCCACCCTCTTCACCACCCTCTGTGTCTTCATTGTTGACTTTGGTGTTTATGGGACACCCAGGTCTCGTTGACCCTTTCCTGGTCTATAAGCACTCGGATACTCATCTGTCTTTCCTTCTTTTTTTCCCAAAGTGGATCGCCTCACATTGATCCACATGAAACTGCAAGTGTTCCACACTTGCCCACTCTCTCAGATTATCCAAATGATGCTTAAATTTCGCTGCTTCCTCCTCACAGGTTACTCTCCCAGCCAGGCCTGGGTCAGAAGTGATCGTGGAGATAATGCATTTAGTTCCATTCACGTAATCATGACGATATATATTGTGTGCAGCGAGGGTCAAACATTGGTCCCTGTAGTTCCCTTTAGGCATTAGATCCCACGCTGAATATGACCAGTTTCTTGCTACATGCCACACAGAGCAGGGATCTGTTCCACATTGCAGTGCTGATGGAAACTGTGGGATTGGAGATGGTTAACTCAGCCTGTGTGCTGACTGAGTGTCGTCATTGGATCTCCCAGTGGATCCTCACTGCGGGGGCCACTAAGGACCTTGCTAGTTCTATTCATAAGAGAGTGGAGAGTGCATGCAGTGTGCTACCGCATCAGTGCAAGAGGGAGAAACAGCTCCAGATCAGCAGGTCCAGAGAGAAAGAGAGGGAAATGGGAGATCAGAATCTGGAAGCAATGGAAGTGAACGGCACAACAACTGGGAGGAGTTTATCCATGGCAACTTACTTGCTTTCCTCAGACTATGAATGGATAACTCTAACACATCGGATTGTGTATACACTTCATGCTATTCAAGCAGGTTACTATCCAATTCTGGCTCTCGTTGGAGTCCCTGGTGAGTCTCTCAATCCATAGATTATATTTCAAAACGACTTTGCAATTCCTTTCCGCTCTAGTGATTACAATTTTTGGAATATATGAAATATTTATCCTTGTCACAAAGCTGAGTTCACTATCCTGCTGCCCTATCTCCCACAGAGTCAATAACCAATGCTGTTCAATCTGTTCACTCGCCTATCAGGTACTGCAGACTCTGAGATAAACTGTAACTGCAAATCCTTCCCATCCCCAATGTCGTTGCTTCACAAGCTTGGGATAGTTAAGTAGTCCGTGGTCAACTATAATTATATCTGGACAATAACCATGCTTGGGATGACAAGGGGCAAGTAAGTTTTGCGCCAGGCAAAGGGCATCTTCAACAAGGGTGAATATAATCGTCGCTACTTGATATCCAACGGTGTCACTAACATTGAATCAACTCTACATCAATATTCTGGGCGTTACTATCTTCAAAGAAAGAGAATCTAACCGTCTCATCTTCACATTCAATGGTCTTGCCATCACTAAATTCCCCCACTGCCGGTATTCTGGGTTACCATTGACCATAAACTGACCTGGACCAAACACACAAACACAGTGGTCACAAGAGTAGGTCGGTGGCTGGGAATCCTGCAGCAGGTAACTCACTTCTGACTCCTCGAAGAGTCTTCCCCGTTGGCAAGTCACAAGAACGGAGTATGGTGGAATACTTCCCACTTGCCTGAATGATTGCAGCTCCAATAACACCCAAGACGCTCAACAATTTCCAATGATGGATGATATACCATCTGGAATGATTAATTTAAATATATCCATAGAGAGAGAGGTGAGGCTTCAGGATAAAGGGATTTATGCAATTTTCTCGGGAGGAATTGCTTTGAAAGCAAATCTTAACTCATAAATTCGTATCAGCCTTTATTCTTTGTGTCTTAAAGTGCATGAAAATGAACTGCCAGTGACCTAGCAATGACAGAAGTGCAATTAACCACATGCAAGTTACAACATAGGCGTATTCAAAATATTTTTAAATCAGTTGTGCAAATGGAGCAAGCTGCCCCATCTTTCATTTCAACCTCCTTTTTAATTGGATATCCAAACAATACTTTGACGTGACTCAGCTTTATATACTTATTTCCATATTTTCATAACCCTCCGTTTACATTAAATGTAATTGGTCTTTCCTGAAATTCTTGCATTTCATCTGGCTTCACAATTCAGCCCACAATTCTGTGACACTGTCAATAATTATATGCTGAGTGATTGTGGCCTCGCTGACATACAAAATGGTTTGAGGTGACCATCTGGAGTTCAACAGAGAACACGGATAATATATCCTATTCCTTTTGACCACAGTGTAATTGAGTCATACAGCATGGAATCAGAGCCTTTGGTCAAACCCGCCCACGCCGACCAGATTTCCTAAATTGAACGACACTAATAGCACTTACCTGTATTTTTCCTATATTCCTTCAAAACTTTGCTATCAATTAAAATGTCCAAATGCCTTTTAAATGTTGTAGTTATACTGTCTCTACCAGTTCCTTTGTCAGCTCATTCCATCCACAAGCCATGCTCTGTGTGAAAAAAGTGCCCCTTGGGTCCTTTTTAAACCTTTCGATCTGGACCTCTGTATCCGAGAAAAAACGACATTGCCTATTCAACCTATCTTAGCCCCTCATGATTTTAGACATTTTAGCTTCCACAGCACTTTCTACTCAGTCATGGCAACTATAATCACCTCTGCCCCAACTCTCCTGATGTTCTGGGATCCTGCTGGTGTCTTTCGTCATGAAAACCTTTTGTTTCCCCTGATAACGATAAAACCATAAGACCATAAGAGGTAGGAGCAGAAATTAGGTCATTCAGCCCAGTGGGTCTGCTCCAGCATTCAATTATGGCTGATACATTTCTCAAACCCAATCTCCTGCTTTCTCCCCGTGACCCTTGATTCTAATGATACTGTAGTACCTATCTATCTCAGTCCTAAATATTCTCAGTGACTTGATATCCACAG
>NW_025192753.1:0-3770 GCF_004010195.1 Chiloscyllium plagiosum | reverse complement strand
ACAGTCACACGAGACTGGGATGAATCCATGTCTTTCGTGCAACGAGGCAGCAGCGAATCAGGATGAACAAGAAATGCTGTCCTGACCAGCGACATCCACACCCTATGGGTATATCAGGAAGAATAAAAACACATTCACAACATGGACAACGGGATTGACATCTGCGTGGACATGATTTGAACCAATCGTTCAAATGCGTAAATACAAGGACACCGATATCACAGAGAAACCAGCGCAATGCGGGATTCAATTAACTGCTGAAGTGGAAACTCATCTACTCAGTCAAACTGGGGACAGACTATTCAACAATCCCGTGTGTGGGACGTGCTCAATAGCAGAAGAACGTCCAGATTTTCCAGCAAGATTACATATCCCAGAAGAAGATCAATTAAACTGTCAACGCTGCTGTTAATCCAAACCAGCTGCCAGTTTCATAGCATCAAAGTCATAGACTCACACAGCATGAAAATAGGCTTTTCACTCTTTCCAGCTCATACTGAACATAATGCCAAACTAAACGAGTCGAATCTGACGGCTCTTGTAACTGCTGATGGTTAATAATGCCCTTGTGATATTATTACTGCATTGTTAATATGAATGTCCAGAATGTTCAAACACTGGCATAGAAGATGCTGGAATTTTATTTAAATAAATACCTAGAGTCTAATGATGATGTTGAATCAGTTGTTGTAGATCTGATTAACTGATGCCTGATAGGGAAGGAAACTGCCATATATATCTGGTCTAGCTGTTATGTGACTCCAGATCCATAATATCGTGGTTGATTCTGGGCAATAAATTATGTACTAGGCATGAATGAATAGCTTTTGATAATCCCACTGAAACTATCCAATTCATTTATCGATCCAAATATCCTGTAAATATTGTAAATGTACTTTCATTCATCACTGCCTCAGGAAGTGAATTGCACACATAAACTATCCTCTGTTAACAAAAAGCCTCTCATGTCTTATTTTAAATCCCTCTTTTCATTTTAAACGTTTGCCCTCTCGTCTTGAAGTGCCCCTCCTTGGGGAAAAGACAGTTACAGTTCACCCTAGCCGCACTCTCAATAATTTATAAATTTCTATCAGGTCGCCTTTCAAACTCCAGTGTTTGAGTGAAAATATTCTCAGCCTATCCAGCCTTTTGTTATAACACAAACCTTCCCCACTAGCCATACGCTAGTATCACTGTTTTAAATCTACTCCAGCTGAATAATTTCCTTGCTATTACTGGGCGACAAGAACTGGACACAATATTCCAGAAGACGCATCACCCAATGTCCTATTCAACGTCAACATAACATACCAACTCCTACGCTCAAAGGACTGAGCAACGAAGGCAAGATTACTCTTTTTTTAACCATTCTGTCCATATATGAAGCAAACTCAAAAGAATTATGTTCTTGCATTCCTGGCCTCCGTGTCCCACAACACGATGCAATGCCCGATCATTAATTGTATAAGCCCTACTCTTATTTGATGTAGCAAAATGCAATACCTTCCATTTATCGAGATTGAACTTCATGAGACATTTTTCAGCCCAAAGACGCAATGGATTAAGATCCTTCTGGAATCTTAGATCTCCTTCTTTACAGTCTCCAATTCTGCTGCCCTCTGCAAGCTTATGAACCATGGCTTCTATGAGTTCTATTGTTTTCTCATATAGGTCAACGATTTTTAATTATTTGTCGTGGTGATCATTTAGCTGTTTGCAAATCATGTGACAATTAGTCATGTAGTTAACTATGAGGAAGAAAGTCATAGACTGCAGGGAGATTGGAAACAATTGGCAAGAATATGTGCTGAAAGGAATTCAATCCAGTGAAGTGGGTGATACTGAATTTTCGGAGGAACAATGA
The DNA here is from genome assembly GCF_004010195.1 of Chiloscyllium plagiosum. Lineage (NCBI taxonomy): Eukaryota > Metazoa > Chordata > Chondrichthyes > Orectolobiformes > Hemiscylliidae > Chiloscyllium > Chiloscyllium plagiosum. The sequence goes on along the minus strand of NW_025192753.1, from coordinate 1,906 downwards.
TACAATTGTGACTGTTAACAGTAATAAAAGAGAAATTGGAGTAGGCACTTTTTGAAGGTGATTGGGCAAGGGATCAAGTGGTCTCGAGGGGTTGGAGATACTTTCTGTTCTTGATCGCAGGTGGGAACATAAGAGCAGGGAAATATGCTGGAACTTTAGCAACTACCTGTTCAGAGAATAGTCAGAGGACCAGTCTGGTCATTGCAGTAATCATTTTTTTTCGGAAGAATGATAAAATAGAAGATTAAGGGCGGAAAGAGACCATTTGGCCCATCAAGTCTGGATCAGTACTCAATCAGATCTTCGCGGACAATGCTTCAAGTCAGGCTGGCACGCTCCTTGGAGGGGAACTTGCAGATTAAGGTCATTCGATGCATAAGTCCATGAGACAATAGAGCAGAAATTAAACCATTCAGCGCAGTGAGTCTACTCTGCCATTAAATCATGACAGATGTCTTTCTAAACCCAATTTTCCTGCTTTCGCCGCATAAACCTTGATCTCCTTGACAACTACGTTGCTATATATCTCAGTCTTACACATAATCAAAGACCTAGCTTCCACAGCCTTATCTATCAATGAATTCAATACATTCACAACTCTGTGGCTGAATAAGTGACTCTTGTTACTGCTCTCAAATGTCTTCCCTTTTCTCCAAGGCTGTGTCTTTGAGTTCTAATCTCTACTAATAATAGAAACACCTTCTCAGCATCCACTGTGTCCAGGCTATTCACGATTCTATAAGTAACAATTAGATTTCCTCTCATCCTTCTAAACTTCGTCAAGTATAGACCCAGAGTCGTCAATCGTTCCTCATGTGTCAAGCTTTTCATTCCTCAAACCATAATGGTGAATCATCTCTGAACACACCCCAGGACCAATGTATCCTTCCTGAAATTTGAGGACCAAACGTACACACAGCAATCCACATGTGGTCTGACCAGACCCTTATAGAGTATCGGAAGTGCAACCCTACTTTTATATTCAAATATTCCAAAAATAAATGTCATTATTGCAATTATCTTCCTAACTATAGATTCAACCTGCAAGTTCATCTTGAGAGAATCCTGGGCTAAAACTCTCAAGTATCTTTCCACACGAGAAATGTGAACGTTCGCCCCATTTAGACAATAGTCCGTATCTTTATTCTTCCTACAAAAGTGCATTACCTCACATTTTTCCACATTATGCTCCATCTGCCATTTTTTCCGAAGTTCCCTACATGTCCATATCCTTCTGCAGCATCCCCGCCTCCTCAATGCGACCTGTCCTTCAACCTTTGCATTGTCTGCAAATTGACACACATTGCCCTCAGGCACTTTATCTCGATCGCTAATGGAGAAAATGAAAAGTTGTGGTCCCAACACAGCCTTGATGAACGCCACTTGTCACCAGCTGCCGTCGTGAGAAGGATCATTTTGTTCCCAATCACTGCTTTCTGTCTTGCGAGCGCACCTTGCCTCGGACACCATGGGCTCTTATCTTATTCTGTAGACTCCTGTGCGGCAAATAGCAAAGACCTTCATGAAGTCCAGACACATAACATCCAATGGCTCTCCTTAGTCTATCTTTCTCGTTACATCCTCAAAGCGGAATTCTTACAGATTTGTCAAGCATGGCCTCCCCTTGTTGAAACCATGCTGACTTTGCCTTATTTTTGCATACACATCCAAGTATTCAGAAATTTCTTCCAACGCAATGGATTCCATGATCTTATCCACAACCAAGTTTCGGCTGATTGGTCTGTAAAAAGCAGCTTTTGTGTTGTTTCTTTTTAAATCACATTTGTGATTTTTCAGTCCTGTAGCACCCTTCCTGATTCTAGCGATTCCTGAAAGTTCTCCACGAACGTATCCACTATTTCTTCAGTTGTCAACCTTAGAACTTTGGAGGGTACTCCACCTGATC
>NW_025192752.1:0-3770 GCF_004010195.1 Chiloscyllium plagiosum | reverse complement strand
ACCCTCTCTCTCTCACACACACACACTTCTATATTTGAAGAGGTCTCTCTTCACTCTCCCCCTGTCAAACACTCTCAGAACATGAACAGCACAGGGTTAGATACAGAGTAAAGCTTCCTCTACACAGTCCCCCCATCAAACACTCCCAGGGACAGGGACAGCACGGGGTTAGATACAGAGTAAAGCTCCCTCTACACTGTCCCCCCCCCCAGCGACGATGCTCCCCAGCTGAAAGGCGAAGGGGTCACTTACCCCTCGAGACTGGTGTTGGGGTAGAGGTAGCAGGTGTAGTACTCCGAGGCCCTGGCGTGGGTGTGGAGGAAGATGACATTGTAGACCACCAGGCCCAGCAGCAGCAGCAGCAACTTCACCTCAAAGTTCATGCGGAAGAACAGGGAGCAGGAGAGCAGGCCCAGGAGGCAGCAGTAGATGTAGTACTGGAGGAGGAAGCAGACAAGAGAGGGATTCGAGTGGGTAACAGGCCCGAAAACTCGAGGTGGGAGAGCCGAGACACATCTCCAGGCCTGGCCAGGGCCCTGAGAGCCTACAGACCTTCCAGGGCCTGTCAGATATTAAACCAGAGGCCTACAGCCCTTCCAGGGCCTGTTATATATTAAACCAGAGGACTAAAGACCGTCCAGGGCCTGTCAGATATTAAACCAGAGGCCTACAGACCTTCCAGGGCTTGTTAGATCAGAAATCAGAGGCCTACAGACCTTCCAGGGCCTGTTAGATCAGAAATCAGAGGCCTACAGCCCTTCCAGGGCCTGTTAAATATTAAATCAAAGGCCTAAAGACCGTCCAGGGCCTTTCAGATATTAAACCAGAGGGCTACAAATCTTCCAGGGCCTGTTAGATATTAAACCAGAGGTCTACAGACCTTCTAGGGCCTGTTCGATATTAGGCCAGAGGCCTACATCCCTTCCAGGGCCTGTTAGATATTAAACCAGAGGCCTACAGACCTTCCAGGGCCTGTAGGATCTGCAACCAGAGGCCTACAGACCTTCTAGGGCCTGTTAGATATTAAACCAGAGGCCTAAAAACCTTCCAGGGCCTATTAGATGTTAAATCAGAGGCCTCCAGATATTCCAGGGCCTGTTAGATATTAAACCAGATGCCTACTGCCCTTCCAGAGCCTGTTAGATATTAAACCAGATGCCTACAGACCTTTCAGGGCCTGTTATATATTAAACCACAGGCCTATATCACTTCCAGGGCCTGTTATATATTAAATCAGAGGCCTAACATCCCTTCCAGGGCCTGTTAGATGTTAAACCAGAGGCCTACAGATCTTCCATGGCCTGTTAGATATTAAACTAGAGGCCTACTGCCATTCCAGCCTGTTAGATATTACACCAGAGGCCTACTGCCCTTCCAGAGCCTGTTAGATATTAAACCAGAGGCCTATAGACCTCCCAGGGACTATTAAATATTAAACCAGAGGCCTACAGATCTTCCAGGGCCTGTTAGATATTAAACCAGAGGCCTACAGACATTCCAGGGCCTGTTAAATTTTAAACCAGAGGCCTACAGATCTATCAGGGGCTGTTAGATATTAAACCAGAGGTTTACAGACCTTCCAGGGTCTGTTAGATATTAAACCAGAGGCCTACTGCCCTTCCAGAGCCTGTTAGATATTACATCAGAGGCCTACTGCCCTTCCAGAGCCTGTTAGATATTAAACCAGTGGCCTACAGACTTTCCAGGGCCTGTTATATATTAAACCAGAGGCCTACAGACGTTCCAGGGCCTGTTAGATATGAAACCAGAGGCTTACATCCCTTCTAGGGCCTGTTAGATATTAAGTCAGAGGCCTACAGACCTTGCAGGGCCTGTTAGATATTAAACCAGAGGCCTACAGACATTCCAGGACCTGTTAGATATTAAACCAGAGGCCTACAGACCTTCCGGGGCATGTTAGATATTAAACCAGAGGCCTACAGACCTTCCGGGTCCTGTTAGATAGATATTAAACCAGAGGCCTACATACCTTCTAGGGCCTGTTAGTTATTAAATCAGAGGCCTACAGACCTTCCAGGGCCTGTTAGATATTAAACCAGAGGCCTACATCCATTCCAGGCCCTGTTAGCTATTAAATCAGAGGTCTACAGTCCTTCCAGGGCCTGTTAGATATTAAACCAGAGGCCTACTGCCCTTCTAGGGCCTGTTAGATGTTAGGTCAGAGGCTTACAGACCTTCCAGGGCCTGTTAGATGTTAAACCAGAGGCCTTCTGCCCTTCTAGAGCCTGTTAGATATTAAACCAGAGGCCGACAGACCTTCCAGGGCCTGTTAGATATTAAACCAGAGCCTACAACCTTCTGGGGCCTGTTAGATATTAAACCAGAGGCCTACAGACCTTCCGGAGCCTGTTAGATATTAAACCAGAGGCCTACAGACCTTCTGGGGCCTGTTAGATATTAAACCAGAGGCCTACAGACCTTCCGGAGCCTGTTAGATATTAAACCAGAGGCCTACAGACCTTCCGGGGCCTGTTAGATATTAAACCAGAGGCCTACAGACCTTCCGGAGCCTGTTAGATATTAAACCAGAGGCCTACTGCCCTTCCAGGGCCAGTTAAAACTGTTCAGGCCCGGGGTTTGGAGGAGGTATGTGTATGTTGGAGGTTAGTTGTCTATTTGGACTTGCAGGCGATCCAGACCGCGGGCCCAGTGTGTATGTTGATGTGGGCCTAGCTGTTTGAGCTAAAGCCTGCTCAGAAATCAGTGGGAATCCTCAACCCCAGAGGGCCTGGGAGGGGGGTTGGAATGCCCTGGCGGTGATCTGGGCAGGAATTGAGAGACCTGGGGAAACGGGGAAGAGGGGGATGGAAAACACCCCCCCCCCTCAAGATCGGGGTCAGCCCGAATGTCTGGATGGGCTGATGGGCCTACACTCACTCCTCTTCCTTTAGTCTAGGACATGGCGAGGGGACTGCGTCTCTAAGGCCACTGGTTGAGCACTCCTGATTAACAGCCATTGAAAAGAAAACACTGGGGCACATTGGCCTAGAGGGTGAACTGTCGCTAAACTATTCATCCAGGGACCTGGGGAAAAAATCTGGGGTTTGAATTTGATTGTTTTTAAAGGAAAGGAAACCCCCATTGTGGATTCACTGATATCCCCTTCTGAGAAGAATATCCACGTGACTTCAGGCCTGGGGGTTTATTCTTAGCTGTCCTGTACTGGGGAGGGGGAGGTTGTTGACTGGGTGATTGGAGGGTGGGTTGTCTCTCACTGAGAGTCCAAGCCCCTTCCTACTCATACCTCCAATGGGGACCTGCGGCCGAGTCAGTCTCCCTCAGGCCTGGGGCCTAGTCGGGTCTTTCTCAGAACCTGGAGCAGAGTCGGTCTCCCTCAGGCCTAGAGCCTGGTCTGTTTCCCTCAGGCCTGGGGCCGAGTCAGTCTCCCTTGGGCCTGCAGCCGAGTCAGGCCTTGCTCAGGCCTAGAGCCTATCCGGTCTCCCTAAAGCCTGCGGCCTAGTCAGCCTCCCTCAGGCCTGGGCCTAGTCAGTCTCCCTCAGGCCTGCGGCCTAGTCGGGCCTTCCTCAGGCCTAGAGCCTATCCTGTCTCCCTAAAGCCTGGGGCCTCCCTCAGGCCTGGGGCCTAGTCAGTCTCCCTCAGGCCTGCAGCCTAGTTGGGCCTTCCTCAGGCCTAGAGCCTATCCCGTCTCCCTAAAGCCTGGGGCCACCCTTGAGTCTGGAGCCTAGTCAGTTGCCCTCAGGCCTGGGGCCTAAGATGTTTGGTATGCTTTCCTTTATTGGTCAGAGTAT
>NW_025192751.1:2211-3769 GCF_004010195.1 Chiloscyllium plagiosum | reverse complement strand
CAGAATGCAGTCACATTGGAGGCACTGAATTTCCTGCAGTGTAACTGTGGTGAGCAGCTGAATATTTGCCTCGCTACATGACAGCACTGACACGCAGAAATAAGTGTCTCTTTTAGCATCAGTTTCTTCCCTCCGCCTGTCTCTCTGCACATTATTGCTTTTAACATAGCCGTCGTATTCCATTTTCAATAACTCGATTGAATCTGTCTCTTTGTCCCTGTCAGACAGTGATTTACAGACCCGAATCACTCCCTGTGTGAAAACAGTCTTCCTCATGGCACTTTTTCTTCTTTACCTCATGTCTGTAAATCTCTGCCTAATCGCTCTCGATCCTTTCAGGTATGGGCACATCGACTCCCTATTTCTTCTGTTTGGACACCTCACGGCTTGGTAAGCTTCTATCAGATCAGTTATCAGCCTTCAGTCTCCAAGGAGAACTGTCCCAGATTTCCAATCTATCTTCATTGCTGACATTCCTTATACACGGCATCATTCCCATGAACCTGCTCAGCCCTCTCTCCAATCACCACCCATCCGCTTCCTGAAGCCTGACGCCCAGAACTGTGTGGTAATCCAGATGGAGGATTGAATGAATGTCGGATTGGGAGGGCGAACATCCGGAAACACTTGTTTTCCCTTTCAGTGCGTGTTCTGATGTGCCATGATCACTACATTCATCCCTCTGGCCCCGAAGCTCAGTCTTATTTCAAGGAGTGCACCTGTTTTTGTTTTTGAAAAGCTGATGGGGCGACCTGGCAAAAGTGTAACCACCAGCTCGGGCTCGCCTCTCACTCCCAGTCAGGCCAGTTTAACACAAGCTCCTGAGCGACGATCGTGCCCCGACACAAAGGAGCTGGTGAAACTGTGGCATTTCTACCACCGAACCAGCTGAGAGTCGCTCAGAGAGAAGTACATCCCACGTTGCAGCAGGAATTCCAAGCAGCAAAGAATGTCAAGAATATCTGCTTCTCATTCAGTCTCCTTGCTCTCGGGACGGTGCTGTTTGCCCCTTCCCCCCGGACCAAGCTGTCTCCATTAGCGGAGAGTTCAGCCATTTTCTCCCACTGACAGGCAGCGCCAGGGCAGGGAAGGGCAAATGCTGCCCTTTTGCCTCCTCCAACTTTGATTGTGAACTTCCTCATTTACCTGAGACAGAGAGAAAGGTGCTGAGCTGGTGGGAAAGAGAGAAATGGACACCAGGGACACGTGGGTAACTTAATATGGGATCTTTCTATGTAGCGTGTTTGCTGTTGAGGATCCGTCTTCACACAGTATTCCTGCAGAAAGATCTTCACAATGCGGGGGTCGCTTTCTCTGCTGTGATCGGGCAGCAGTTAGTATCTGATCCCCAACGGTCCCAGATTAGGAGAATCCGATGGAGACCCTCACTCCCGGAGAGTCACCCCCACGGTCCGGAGCTCGGGGGAGGGGTGGGGAAGGGGGCTGCAGACAGTCGAACGCGGAAGGTAGGGTTAAAAATGGGCCATTGTTTCTCCCTCAACTGCTCTGTCCCAGAGACAGGGAGAGGGACATCACAAACACGTGGTTTCATTCCCAC
>NW_025192751.1:0-1874 GCF_004010195.1 Chiloscyllium plagiosum | reverse complement strand
AAATCTCTGTCTAATCGTTCTCGATCCTTTCAGGTGTGGCAGCATTTTCACTCCCGTATTTCCTCTGTCCAGATCCCCCATGACTTGGAAAGCTTCAATCAGACCAGCTTTCAGCTTTCTGTTCTCCAAGGAGAAGTGTCTCTACTTCCCAATCTCTCTTCATTGCTGACATTCCTCAAACACTGCACCTTTCCTGTGAACCTGTCTCCAACCACTTCACCGCTTCCTGACGTTTCACACCCAGAATTCAGCAATGATGCAGCTGGGGGGATTCACTCAGAGTCGGATGGCGGGGGCGAACACTCGGAGACACTTGTTTTCACTTTGACCAAGTGATAGCCAATGCCCCATCTCGACTTCAGGTAGTCCAACCGCATTGAGCGAAGCTGTTTTGTTGGAAAGCGGATCGTGCATTTTGGCGAAACTGAGAACAAGCAACAAGAGTTCGTCCGGGATTGGAACCGCTGACCTCTCCCATGTGTACAATATAACAAAGCCCGAAGCGGGAACCACAGATTTCCACGAACGAACCATCCGATAAAATGGGCAGCGTGTGCCTTACCAGCTGAGACTGGCTCAGAGCGAAGTCCATCCCACCTTGCTCCAGGAATTTGAAGCTGGGAAGGGTTTCAAGAACATCTTCTTGTTCTGTCTCCAGTGTGTCCTTTCTCCTGGGACTGGGCCCTCTCCATTGACGGATTATTCTACCATTTTCTTCCACTTGATACACGAAGAGTTTTGAAAGATTCACAAAGATGGAAAATGGGGTCTGTTGTGTTTCCTTTCCATGTTTTCAATGACCAACTGATATTTTCTATTCAAAAACTTGATGCAGTTCTCCAGATTCATTGTGCCCAGGGATGTGGGAATTCTCGCATTCCAGAGTTCAGGATTTCTTTACAACAATGAAAATTAATTGGAGATTTCATGGTGTTAGTGTTTGGATTGAGCAGATGGTGATAAACTTTCCACAGACCGGGATCAGGAAACAGGGGGCACATCGAAGCAAGACACCTTCATTTATATAGCACTTTTCACCATCACTGATGAAGCCCGATGACACCGGGCAGAAGTTTGTTCAGACTTGTTTCCTTCTGCTCCATGCGTGATAGATTCCCCGCACAGTCCCTGAGAGATCCCACACCGACCACAATCCCATCAAACTCACATCTGCTCAGGGAATAATCGAACTGAATGCAGAGCGCCTGGACTCAACCAGGACTTGGATCTGGGATCTCTCTCAGTTATCCCATCCACCTAAACCAGAAACCACAGAATGTGGAATTTTCCAACAAAGTCTGTTTCACTGAATTTCACTCTCCGTCATTTGCCTGAGTCCGATCTTCCGAGAAGCCCTGATCTATGTTCATAAAAACTGCTTTGGGTGAGACTTGATCTGACAACTGTGGCATTTTCCAACGCCTCCTTAAAAACACCAAGAGCTCAGGGGATAGTACAGAAAAGTAGCGATGATGTAGGAGCGGCCCATGATCTCACTGAACAGCGAGGCGGGTTCGATGGGCTGAGTGGCTGCATGTGTTATTTGCATCTGTTAAGTTTAAACTGAAAACATTCCTTCATATGTAAGGAAAGACCGTAAGGCCATTAGACATCGGAGCAGAAATCAGGCCATTCAGCCTATCGAGTACGCTCCTCCTTTCAATCATGGCTGATAAGTTCCTCAACTGCTGAAAATGTGTTGCTTGAAAAGCGCAGCAGGTCAGGCCTGACCTGCTGCGCTTTTCCCGCCATTCTCCTGCTCCTTGGATGCTGCCTGATCTGCTGCGCTTTTCCCGCCATTCTCTTGCTCCTTGGATGCTGCCTGACCTGCCGTGCTTTTGCAGCCATTCTCCTGCTCCTTGGATGCTGCCTGA
>NW_025192750.1:2970-3769 GCF_004010195.1 Chiloscyllium plagiosum | reverse complement strand
ACCTGGTCTGGTCTACATGTGACTCCTGACCCAAAGCAATGTGGTTGACTCTTATCGCCCTTCTGGGTAATAAATGCTGCCCACAGCCAGTGGCACCTGCATCCCAGCAAATTAATTTTAAACAAAGATCTCTTTCCTTGGATCATGTGAGAGAGAAGCAGAAGGTGACCATTCAGCCCCTCGAGCCTGCCCAACCATTCAATAAGACCAGGCCTTATCTGTTAGTGATTTGTATTCCATCTCCCCCCAACGACCCTTAACAAGAATCTATCAACTTGTGTCTTAAAAATACTCAGTGAGCCCACCTTCTGGGCAGAGAGTTCCAAAGTTGCACAACCCTCTGATTGGAAACAAATATCATCATCGCTGTCCTGAAAGGGTGAACCCAATTTTAAAGCAGTTCCCTCTAGTTCAGGAATGACCCACAAGTAGAAACATCCTTTCCACATCCACCTGATCCAACCATTCAGGATGTTAGATACTTCAGTCATGTCACCCCTCACTCTTCCAAACTCTAGCTGTAACAAACCTATCCTGTCCAACCCATCCACATTTTATTTCTATCACGCCGGTTGTGAGTGGGGTTGAAATGTTGTGTTATGTCTATTATGCAGTGAATGTGTTGCTTCACTCTGTGGGGTCTACGAGTCAACATGAGCCAGACTAGCTTCACTGTATTACATATATCTTACATCACTGTCGTGTTTCCATCCCTCCCTACGTCATCTAACTAAAAAGAATGACAGAGATAGAGAAAAGTTGTTAGAAAATTTGTTGTTGCATAAAAGGCATTTGGTCT
>NW_025192750.1:0-2327 GCF_004010195.1 Chiloscyllium plagiosum | reverse complement strand
CCCATACCTGGATATTGTCCAGATCTTGGTGTATTTGGACTTGGACTGCTTCGGTACCTGCGGAGGTAATTAATTATTAACGTTCAATAACCATGAAATTATGCAAATTCCTTTTTCTATCAAATGTCATGGACTGTATCTTGTGGTCACTCTGATATTCACTTTGGTTATCTCCTTACTTTCTTCCTGATTCAGACACAAATGTTTGATCATCGATCAGGATAAAATTACATAAATTTCTCCTTCTTTAAAGTGCACTGATAGATTTTCAAAATCTCAGTGTTGCTAACATCTAATTATTGTTCAGTTCAGTAGGGGGTATAAATGTGTAATAATGGCTCAGTACATGAAGTAATGTGAAGATATGGCAGTGTACAAACTCACAATCATTGTGAATATCAATTTTTATTTTAACCATATCAACACAGTTGAATTGATTTAATTATATTTCACTTCAATGCTCACATTCATTGTATTTCTGATCACAATCAGAGTGGACTATTTCTTGTGACAAAATTATTTAAAATTTATGTCACTTTTTTATGGACACAAAATAGAATCAACACCCATTTGTTCTCTCCTTTACCAATCACAGTCAAGTTTGAATTGTACAATGCTAGCTTGATACAGCACGGAAACAGGCCATACAGGCAGCCCGGCCATATTCCCTCAACTAAACTAGCCCCATTTTCCTGTGTTTGTTCCATATCCCTCTGGACATTTTCTATCCATGTAACTGTCCAAAAGTCTTTTAGACGTTATAATTGTACCAGCCACCACCTTTCCTCTCACAGGTCATTCCATATGAGCCAAACACACTTTGTGAAAAAAGTTGCCCCTCAGATCCCTTTTAAATCTTTCCCCCTTACCTTAAATATAATTTACACTGTAGAATCTTTATGACTGCAAAGTTATTAAAAGTTGAGAGGTATTTGGAAGCAGCATAATAACATTCATAGTTTAGTCAGTGACCGGAAGCAAATAACTTCAAGATATTGTGATGATTATAATGAACAACAGATACAAGTTGAGAAAATGTTGGATTGAAAAACAATTCAGTAGACACTTAGATATTTTCTAATTAACTCTGAGGTGCTTTGACACATCTCTGTTGAAGGTTGGAATTGAACCCATACCTCCTGGTCTTTCAGTACAGACATTACCAGAGCCCTGCATAATGTTCCTATGCAAGAAGGGCAGGACTATAATCACATACTTACTGTGATTACTCACAGGGAAAACTGCTCAGATATTTATTGTGATAAGCAGACTAGGATTGTGTTAGACAATTCCAGTGTGTAATGGACCGATAAAAGGAATTAGTAATTTCTAAAAATGTTGGAACGAAGCGACAATGAGCTTAAATAAATATACATCTCATGATAATCAAGTAATTAAATATGTTTCAAGCAATTATTTATGTACCCAAAATTAAACTGATTGTAATGCACATGACTTGGAAATAAAGCATTAGTCATTCAAGGTGACTATTAAGCGAAAGATGATTTCCCTCATTTTCACAAAATTATGATTTCTAAGAATTCAAGATTTATTGTAAAAGAATAGAGCAAGCATTTGTTAATTCTGGTTTGTGTACACAAGAAACACGGGAAATTTATATCATGTTTAATATGAAAAATACTTAGCTCTTATCGTAATAATCAGAAATATAGAAATGTTAGCATTGAAATGAAATACAATCAATACAAGAACGCAAAAAACTGTGGATACTGGAAATCAGAAACAAACTTAGCTGATGACAAATTTAAGAATGATGAAAAAAACCCTTATTGTGATGTAATTGTGCAATATGTTGGAAAGACCTGAAATATTGATGTGAAAGGTGAGAAAACTTTGCTTGATTGTAGGTGTGTTGACCTGAAACGAGTGTAAATATTTCATCATGGTACTGGCACTAAGAAATAATAGATTCAACTCTCATGATGGTGTGATAATTGAAATTACAATTGAAGAATAATTAATGTTAGAACTCAACACTTAAAATGATTCAATATTTTCAAAGCAGTTTGTACTGGATATTCACTAAGATCAGTAAACTGAGAATTAAAGTATTGGGTTAATTTCAAAACAAAAATCACACCTTCAGAGATTATTCATCAGAATAATTTTGTCATTGAAAGTAACTTCAATTATTCAAGAATTCTGCATTTTCCTCATTTTCTGTCTTTTTCCCACAGGGGTCTGCACTGTAACCCTTCTGTTTGCGGGACAAATATATGTAAGTGACATGGATTAAAATCTAATTTGGTGAGTTAATAAGTTTGCAGATGATGCAAAGTTCAGTGCAGTTGTGGATAATGTAGAGG
>NW_025192749.1:0-3769 GCF_004010195.1 Chiloscyllium plagiosum | reverse complement strand
ACCAGGATTACACGCAACATTCCAACAGTGGCCTAACCAATGTCCTGTACAGCCACAACATGACCTCCCAACTCCTGTGGTCAATACTCTGACTAATAAAGGAAAGCATACCAAACGCCTTCTTCACTATCTTACCTTGCTGCGACTCCACTTTCAAGGAGCTATGAACCTGCAGTCCAAGGTCTTTTTGTTCAGATTCACTCTGAACAAAATGTATTAAATGTATAAGTCCTGCTAAGGTTTGCTTTCCTAAATTGCAGCACATCGCATTTATCTGAATTAAACTCCATCGGCCACTTCTCAGCCCATTGGCCCATCTGGTGCAGATCCTGTTGTAATCTGAGGTAACCCTCTTCGCTAGGAGAAAGAAAGGCCTGCAGTTGCTGGAGATCAGAGCTGAAAAATGTGTTGCTGGAAAAGCGAAGCAGGTCAGGCAGCATCCAAGGAGCGGGAGAATGGACTTTTCGGGCATAACCCTTTTACCTGTCCACTACACTTCCCATTTTGGTGTCATCTGCAAACTTACTAACTGTACGTCTTATGCTCGCATCCAAATCATTTATTTAAATGACATAAATTAGAGGGCCCAGGTCCGACCCTTGTGGCACTCCACTGGTCACAGGCGTCCAGACAGAAAAACAACACTTCACCACCACCACCTGTCTTCTACCTTTGAGCCAGTTCTGTATCAAAATGGCTAGTGATCCCTGTACTCCATGAGATCTAACCATGCTAACGATGTCTCCAGTGGGGAACCATGTCGAACGCCTTACTGAACTCCATATAGATCACATCTACTGCTCTGCCCTCATCAATAATCTTTGCTACTTCTTCAAAAAACTCAATCAAGTTTGTGAGACATGAGTTTTCACGCACAAAGCCATGTTGACTCTGCCGAAGCATTCCTTGCCTTTGCAAATACATGTACATCCTGTCCCTCAGGATTCCCTCCAACATCCTGCCCACCGCTGAGGTCAGGCTCACCTGTCTATAGTTCCCTGGATTGTCTTTACCGCCCTTCTTAAATAGTGGCACCACGTTAGCCAACCTCCAGTCGTCTGGTACCTCACCTGTGACTACCGATGATACAAGTATCTCAGCAAGAGGCCCCACAATCACGTCTCTCGCTTCCCACAGAGTTCTCGGGCACACCTGATCAGGTCCTGGGGGATTTATCCACCTATAACCTTTTCAAGACATCCAGCACATGCTCCTCTGTAATCTGGACATTTTGCAAGATGTCACCATCTATTTCCCTATTTCCCATCCAGGATATCGGTACCCCTCTGGTTTAGATGAAGCTTTTAGAGGTCCCACCTTCCCCAGAAAGAGCTCCAATTATCCAAAAACCCGAAACCCTCTCTTCTGCTCCATCCCTGTCACCACGCGTTCAACTCCTTTCTCTCCCTATTCCTCACTTCACTAGCACGGGGCACGCACATGGCACGGGCAGCAAACCAGAGAAAACAACTCCGTTTATCCTAGCTCTAACCTTCCATTGTAGCTCCCTGAATTTCTGCCTCAAGTCCCGTCTCTCTTCAGACCTATGTCGTTGGTGCCAATGTGGATCACGACTTGGGGCTGCTCCCCCTCCCCCCAGAGACATCACGGACACTGGCACCAGGGAGGCAACACACCAACCGTGAGTCTCTCTCGTCCCCACAGAACTTCCTATCTGTTCCCCTAACGGTCGAGTCCCCAATGACTTATGCTCTGTTCCTCTTCCCCCTTCTCTTCCGAGCAGCAGGTGCCCCACTGCTTTCCCCTGGTAAGTCATTCCCCCCAACTACATCCAAAACGATATGCTTATTGTTGAGGGGAATGAAAACAGGGGATACATGCACTGCCTGCCGGTTCTCGTTCTGTCCCCTAACTGTAACCCATCTCTCTTTTATTTTTATGTGGGGAGTGACTACCTCTCTGTAAGTCGTGTCAATAACCCCCTCTGCCTCCAGAATGATCCGAAGTTCATACAACTCCAGCTCTCGTTCCCTAACGAGGTTTGTGAGGAGCTGGTGTTGGATGCACTTCCCACAGATATAGTCAGCAGGGACACTAGTGGTGAACCTTACTTCCAGCATTCTGCAGGAGGAGCATTCCACTGCCCTAAACTCCATTCCCACTGTTCTAACTCCCGAAGTGACTACTGAAAAAAAGGATTAGAAAATAAGCAGCAGGTGCCCCACTGCTTTCCCCTGGTAAGTCATTCCCCCCAACTGTATCCAAAACGATATGCTTATTGTTGAGGGGAATGAAAACAGGGGATACATGCACTGCCTGCCGGTTCTCGTTCTGTCCCCTAACTGTATCCCATCTCTCTTTTATTTTTATGTGGGGAGTGACTACCTCACTGTAAGTCGTGTCAATAACCCCCTCTGCCTCCAGAATGATCCGAAGTTCATACAACTCCAGCTCTCGTTCCCTAACGAGGTTTGTGAGGAGCTGGTGTTGGGTGCACTTCCCACAGATATAGTCAGCAGGGACACTAGTGGTGAACCTTACTTTCAGCATTCTGCAGGAGGAGCATTCCACTGCCCTAAACTCCATTCCCACTGTTCTAACTCCCGAAGTGACTACTGAAAAAAAAGGATTAGGAAATAAACTACTTACCTCACCTTGTCAATCTGGCGCCCACAATTTTTTTTAGGTTAGAGGAGGAGGATGGGTGGGAGACACTACCCGAGTAATGTCTCAGGTAACACAACCACGCAAATATAAACTGCTCTACTTACCATTCCCAGAAGTCTTTGCTCGCTCCTCCCTTTCTGGCCTGAAAGTAAGAGGTTTAACTATAATTACCAGCCTTCCCGACAATCACCGCGCACCAACGTCACCTTCTCCCGGCTCCCGCCTCTCGCTGCTCTGAAGTGGACCATTGGCCTTAAGGCAACCTCCGTATACATCGCACCATCCGGCACTGACAAACGGACCCCACCACCAGCAGTATAGTTCCCTTCCCACCGCTGTCCACTTTCTGTAAATACCATTCCCTCTGCGACAACCTATTCAGGTCCAAAGAATGTGCATGAATGAGGATTTGAGGCTTGCAGTAGATGATGGTGAATTGTGCAGCATGGGATGAATGGCTTACTCCTGCTTCTTTTCCGTATTTTCTTGTTCAGCTATCACTCATTCAGCAGTTGATAGTTGATTTCCTGGAGGTTACGTTGTAAAATGTTGCATACAGGATGAACAGCGTGTTTGTTAAACTAAGCCTGGCTAATGATAGATGCTCCGTACACAATGAATCTAGGTTTACGGTAGAACCAACAAACGAAGCAGAACTTGTAGAGGGAAGAAGCTGTATAAAGTGGGGCCTGTCAGACTTTCGCCAGCCAACCCGTGTTTCCATCGCACAGTTTCTCAGTCTACAGGCCACGGTACATGACAATCTTTCGAGACTCTGAAAACTTACCTCCTGTTTCGATCCACAGGTTTGAAATCTGAAATGCTCTTCCATTGCACCTGGGAAGCAGATTCTAAGCACTAATAAAGCAGAGGAACGTATGGTTGAGGAACAGGAGTAGGTAACTTGACGATTCGATTAAGTTCTTCCAATGATTTAGAACATGGCTGATCTATTTGTGATCTCAGCTGTACATTTCTGTCTATCCATGTCATCCATCATTCGCTCATCTGTCAAAAATCTAACCGAGCCTCAAAATAAACTAAATGCACAGAATGCGTGAAGTTGTTTGACACAGTTCTACATCCTGGTGATCATTACTAAGTCTTCAAAACTGCCTGGCTGATTTTTGGATGATTACGC
>NW_025192748.1:0-3769 GCF_004010195.1 Chiloscyllium plagiosum | reverse complement strand
GGAAATAGTGGAAACATTAGTTACAATATTCCAAAATTCCCTGGACAGGAGAAAGACTAATTGAGTGTATTTAAGACTGAGATAGGTCGATTCTTGTTTGACAATGTGAACAAAGGTTACGGAGAGAAAGTGGGAGAATGGAGTTGAGAAACTTATCAGCCATGGCTGAATGGTGGAGCAGACTCGATAGGCTGAATGGCCTGATTTCTGCTCCTATATCTTATGATGTTATGTTTCCAGTTGATTGGAAAAATGCTAATGTAACATCTGTATTTAAAAAGGGAGGGAGGCAATATATAGGAAATTGCAGACCAGTTAGTATAGTATTTGATGTTGGGAAGGTATTCGTATCAATTATAAAGGAAGCAATATCAGGACGTTTGGAAATTCAAAACTCCATCCAGCAGAGTCAGCATGGTTTTATGAAGGGCAAATCAGGTTTGACTAAGTTCTTTGAAGATATAACAGGCGAATTGGATAGTGGGGATCCTGTAGATGTAATATATCTGGCCTTCCAGAAGGCATTTGTGAAAGTGCCACTCAAAAGGTCAATTCACAGGTGGGATCATATGAGTTTAGGGGTGATTAATCTGCTTGAATAGGTGACAAGCTGATGGGGAGGAGGCAGACAGTCTGAATCGATGGCTTTTATATTCTGGATGGCAAGATGTAACTGTTGACGTGCCACAGGGTTGGGTCCTTGGAGCCCAACTATTTACAATCTATATACAGGGATTAAAGGCTTGGATTCAGGGATAAAAGGCATTATAGCCTAATTTGCAGATGACACAAAATAGGCATGATGGTAAATTGCATTGAGGAAATAAGAACCTTACAACTAGATATAGATAGGTTAGGAGAGTGAGCCAAAATTTGGCAGATGGAGTTTGGTAGATAAGTGCGAGGTCATGCATTTTGGTCACAAAAACAGGAAGGAGACCTATTATCTAAGTGGTGAGAGGCTTTGGTGTGATCTGATGCACAGGGATCTGGGTATCCTCGTTCATGTGTCACAGAAAACTAGCATGCAGGTACAGCAGATAATAAAGATAGCGAATGGAATGTTGGGTTTTACAGGTAAAGGAATAGGATATAAGGTTAAGGAAGTGTTGCTGCAACTGTACATGGTATTGCTGAAACCACACTTGAAGGATTTGGCTAGTTCTAAAACCCTTATTTCAGAAAAGATGTAGTTCACAGGAGGTCCACTAGATTGATCCCACAGATTTTTTTAATATAGATTAGATTACATTACAGTGTGGAAACAGGCCCTTCGGCCCAACAAGTCCACACCGACCCGCTGAAGCATAACCCACCCATACCCCTAACCTAACACTACGGACAATTTATTATGGCCAATTCACCTGACCCTGCACATCTTTGGACTGTGGGAGAAAACCGGAGCACCCGGAGGAAACCCACGCAGACACGGGGAGAACGTGCAAACTCCACACAGTCAGTCGCCTGAGGCGGGAATTGAACCCGGGTCTCTGGCGCACCGTGCCACCCACAAAGGTTGTCGAATGAAGAGAAATTGAAAAGTTTAGACCGATACTTTTGAGAATTTAGAAGAATGAGAGCAGATCAAATTGAGGTATTCAAGATGATAAAAGGTATGGATAAAGTAGACATGGAATGGACGCACCCTCTTGTGGGGCATTCTAGGAGAGGTCACAGACTAGGACAAGGGGGAGCAAATTTAAAACAGAGTTGCATGAAACTACTTCTCCCAAAGGGTTGTGAATCTGTGGAATTCGCTCCCATAAAGTGGTGGAAGCTGGGACAGTGAATAAATTTGAAGAGGTGTGAAATAGGTGTTTAATTGGTGATGGGTTGAAGAGTTATGGGGAGAAGGCAGGAAAATGGGGGTGAGGAGCATATCGGCCATGATTGAATGGTGAAGCAGTAAGATTTACAGGGATGTTGCTGGGACTGGTGGTTTTGAATTGTAGGGAGAGGCTGGGGCTTTTTAAAACCTGGAGCGTCATAGTCTGAGTAGTAACGTTATTAGAGGTTTCTAAAATCATGAGCGTCACAGAGAGGACGAATAGCCAAGGTCTTATTTCCCAGGATGAGGGAGTCAAAAACTAGAAGGCATAGGTTGAAGGTGAGAGGGCGAAAGATTAAAAAAGGACCGAAAGGGCAATGTTTGGACACAGAGGGTGGTGCTTGTATGGGATGAGCTGCCAGACGAAGTGATGGTGGTTGGTACAATTACAACATTTAAAAGGTGAATGGATGAATAGTTTGGGTGTAGAGGGATTTGGGCCAAATGCAGTAACTTGGGACTGGGTCAGTTTGGGACATCTGGTCAGCATGAATGAGTTGATCCAAAGGATCAGTTTCTGTGCAGTGTGACTCTATGTCTCTCACTCTATGACTGAAAGCAGGCCTTTTTACTGATAATCTTCCTGTTGGATTTTTTTGGTGCACTCAGTTTCAGGAGATTTGTGGTGGGTGAAATTGGCACACGTCCTGTATCCTGGAAATGCTGGAAAATAAAAATAAATAATTCTGTGTGAATGGTACAATCCACATCCCCCGACATGAATGGCACAATCCTCTCCTTCCCCTCTGCACCTCACCGCCCCCCCACCCCGAATGGTACAATCATCCTATCTTTCTACCCCTTCCCATGAATGATGCAATCCTCCCCCTCTCAATGGTACAATCCTTTCCTCCCTCACCCATGTCTGGTGCAATTCTCCCGTCCTCCGAATGGCACAATCCTTCCAACTGTCAATGGTAAAGTTCTCCCCTACCCACATCCGCCGTGAATGAAACAACCCTCCCTGTCTGAACTGTACAATTCTCCTTTTCTCATGTCCATGGGATGATTCTTCCTCACCCCCACCCCCATGAATGACAGCATCCTTTTCATCCCCATTCGCCGCCCCCCACCACCACCCCGACCAGGAATGGAACAATCCTCCGTCGGGGAGTCCAATACGAGCGGGCATAGGCTTAGGGTGAGAGGGGAAAGATATAAAAGAGACCTAAGGGGCAACTTTCTCAGGCAGAGGAATGAGCTGCCAGAGGAAGTGGTAGAAGCTGGTACAATTGCAACATTTAAGAGGCATTTGGATGGCTATATGAATAGAAAGGGTTTGGAGGGATACGGGCCTGGTGCTAGCAGGTGGTGCTAGATTGTGTTAGGATATTTAGTCGGCATAGATGGGTTGGACCGAAGGGTCTGCTTCCATGCTGTACATCTCTATGACTCTATAAGTTTAAAGACTTCATATTATGTATGTACACTATCTTTGCCACTTGTAATATTTCATCCTCCTGAAGAAATCCTTCAAAAAATATTAGCACCAGGTATGAAACTGATTGTGTGACTACTTCAAGTGAAGGAGTTAATAAGAATGAGAAAGGAGCGGCTGAATATCCAAACCTACCCATGTTACAGTCAAGAAGGCACAACAATGCATTTTCTTCCACATGAGGCTTAAAAATTCAGCATGTCCATAAGATCCTCACCAACATTGACAGATGTCCCAAACTGACCCAGTCCCAAGTTCCAGCATTTGGCCCAAATCCCTCTACACCCAAACTATTCATCCATTCACCTTTTAAATATTGTAATTGTACCAACCACCATCACTTCGTCTGGCACCTCATCCCATACAAGCACCACCCTCTGTGTCCAAACATTGCCCTTTCGGTCCTTTTTTAATCTTTCGCCCTCTCACCTTCAACCTATGCCTTCTAGTTTTTGACTAGATGCACCATTTCTGGCTGGAAGAAGACAGAGGGTAGTAGTTGA
>NW_025192747.1:0-3769 GCF_004010195.1 Chiloscyllium plagiosum | reverse complement strand
AGGATGACACTCTCAACTACAAGGATGACATTCTGATCTGCAAAGATGACACAATCAGCTCTGAAGATGATACTCTGAGCTACAAGGATGACTCTCTGAGCTACAGGATGGCACTGTGAGCTACAAGGATGACACTCTCAGCTATAAGGATGACACTCTGAGCGACAAGAATGACTCTCTGAGCAACAAGGATGACATTCTCAGCTCCAAGAATGATACTCTGAGCTACAAGAATGACTCTCTGAACAATAAGGATGGCACTATGAGCTACAAGGATCACAGTCTGAGCTACAAGGATGGCATTCTGAGCTACTAGGATGACCTTCTCAGCTCTAAGGGTGACACTCTGAGCTACAATTATGACACTCTGGGCTACCAGGATGACATTCTCAGCTCTAAGGAGGACACTCTGAGCTACAATGATGACAATCTGAGCTACTTGGATGACATTCTCAGCTCTAAGGGTGACACTCTCAGCTACAAGGATCACACTCTGAGCTACAAGGATGGCATTCTGAGCTGCAAGGATGACACTCACAGTTCTAAGAATGACACTCTGACCGACAACAATGACACTCTGAACTACAATGATGACACTCTCAGCGATAAGGATGACACACTGACCGACAAGAATGACACACTCATCTACAAAGGTGACTCTCTGAGCTACAAGGATGACACTCTGAGTTACAAGGATGACACCCTCACCTCCAAGGATGACACTCTCAGCTCCAAGGGTGACATTCTGAGCTAGATGGATGACACCCTCTCGTATAAGGCTGACACTCAGAGCTACAAGGATGACACTCTCAGCTCCAAGGATGACACTCTGAGATACAAGGATGACACTATCAACTACAAGGATGACATTCTGAGCTACAAAGATGACACAATCAGCTCTGAGGATGATACTCTGAGCTACAAGGATGACTCTCTGAGCTATAGGATGGCACTATGAGCTACAAGGATGACACTCTCAGCTATAAGGATGACACTCTCAGCTATAAGGATGACACTCTGAGCGACAAGAATGACTCTCTGAGCAACAAGGATGACATTCTCAGCTCAAAGAATGATACTCTGAGCTACAAGAATGACTCTCTGAACAATAAGGATGGCACTATGAGCTACAAGGATCACACTCTGAGCTACAAGAATGGCATTCTGAGCTACTAGGATGGCATTCTGAGCTACTAGGATGACATTCTCAGCTCTAATGATGACACTCTGAGCCACAATTATGACACTCTGGGCTACCAGGATGACATTCTCAGCTCTAAGGATGACACTCTCAGCTTCAACGATGACACTCTGAGCTCCAAGAATGACTCTCTGAACAATAAGAATGGCACTATGAGCTACAAGGATCACACTCTGAGCTACAAGGATGGCATTCTGAGCTACAAGGATGACACTATGATCTACAAAGATGACACTCTGACCGACAAGGATGACAGTCTGACCGACAAGGATGACACTCTCAGCTCCAAGGGTGACATTCTGAGCTAGATGGATGACACTCTCAACTACAAGGATAACACTCGGAGCTACAAGGATGACACTCTCAGCTCCAAGAATGACACTCGCAGCTCTAAGGATGACGCTCTAACCGACAACAACGGCACTCTGAACTACAATGATGACACTCTCAGCTATGAGGATGACACTCTGACCGACAAGAATAAGACTCTCAGCTACAAAGGTGACCGTTTGAGCTACAAGGATGACACTCTGTGCTACAAGGATGACACTCCCAGCGCCAAGGATGACACTATCAAGTACAAGGATGACACTCTGACCGACAACAATGACACTCTGAACTACAATGATGACACTCTCAGCTCCAAGGATGACACTCTGACCGACAAGAATGACAGTCTCAGCTACAAGGATGACATTCTGATCTACAATGATGACACAATCAGCTCTGAGGATGATACTCTGATCTCCAAGGATGACTCTCTGAGCTACAAGGATGGCATTCTGAGCTACTAGGATGACATTGTCAGCTCTAAGGATGACACTCTGAGCTACAATGATGACACTCTGAGGTACTCGGATGACATTCTCAGCTCTAAGGATGACACTCTCAGCTATAAGGATGACACTCTGAGCTACAAGAATGACTCTCTGAACAATAAGGATGGCACTATGAGCTACAAGGATCACACTCTGAGCTACAGGATGGCACTATGAGCTACAAGGATGAAACTCAGCTATAAGGATGACGCTCTGAGCGACAAGAATGATTCTCTGAGCAACAAGGATGACATTCTCAGCTACAAGGATGACACTCTGATCTACAAGAATGACTCTCTGAGCAACAAGGATGACACTCCCAGCTCCAAGGATGACACTGTCAAGTACAAGGATGACACTCTGACCGACAACAATGACACTCTGAACTACAATGATGACACTCTCAGCTCCAAGGATGACACTCTGACCGACAAGAATGACAGTCTCAGCTACAAGGATGACATTCTGATCTACAATGATGACACAATCAGCTCTGAGGATGATACTCTGAGCTACAAGGATGACTCTCTGAGCTACAGGATGGCACTGAAATCTACAAGGATGACACTCAGCTATAAGGATGACATTCTGAGCGACAAGAATGACTCTCTGAGCAACAAGGATGACTCTCTCAGCTCCAAGAATGATGCTCTGAGCGACAAGAATGACTCTCTGAACAATATGGATGGCACTATGAGCTACAAGGATCACACTCTGAGCTACAAGGATGGCATTCTGAGCTACCAGGATGACATTCTCAGCTCTAAGGATGACACTCTGAGCTCCAAGAATGACTCTCTGAACAATATGAATGGCACTATGAGCTACAAGGATCATACTTTGAGCTACAAGGATGGCATTCTTAGCTACAAAGATGACACTCTGATCTACAAAGATGACACTCTGACCGACAAGGATGACACTTGGACCGACAACAATGACACTCTGAACTACAATGATGACACTCTCAGCTCCAAGGATGACACTCTGACCGACAAGAATGACAGTCTGTGCTACAAGGAGGACACTCTCAGCTCCAAGGATGAATCTCTGAGTTACAAGGATGACACTCTCAGCTCCAAGGGTGACATTCTGAGCTAGATGGATGACACCCTCTCGTATAAGGCTGACACTCAGAGCTACAAGGATGACACTCTCAGCTCCAAGGATGACACTCTGAGATACAAGGATGAGACTATCAACTACAAGGATGACATTCTGATCTACAAAGATGACACAATCAGCTCTGAGGATGATACTCTGAGCTACAAGGATGACTCTCTAGCTATAGGATGGCACTATGAGCTACAAGGATGACACTCTCAGCTATAAGGATGACACTCTGAGCGACAAGAATGACTCTCTGAGCAACAAGGATGACATTCTCAGCTCCAAGAATGATACTCTGAGCTACAAGAATGACTCTCTGAACAATAAGGATGGCACTATGAGCTACAAGGATCACACTCTTAGCTACAAGAATGGCATTCTGAGCTACTAGGATGGCATTCTGAGCTACTCGGATGACATTCTCAGCTCTAAGGATGACACTCTCAGCTACAAGGATGACACTCTCAGCTACAAGGATGACTCTCTGAACAATAAGGATCGCACTATGAGCTACAAGGATCACACTCTGAGCTACAGGATGGCACTATGAGCTACAAGGATGAAACACAGCTATAAGGATGACACTCTGAGCGACAAGAATGACTCACTGAGCAACAAGGATGACATTCTCAGCTACAAG
>NW_025192746.1:0-3769 GCF_004010195.1 Chiloscyllium plagiosum | reverse complement strand
CACCTTGGACACCATGTGACTTCACTTTCTCCATAACCTGACCATGGGAAATCTTATTAAACGTCTTCCTTAAGTCCATGTCAATGACATCTACAGCCCCTCCCTCATCATTCAACTTTGTCACTTCCTCAACTAATTCTATTAAGTTGGTAAGACATGACCTTCCCTGCACTAACCATGTTGCCTATCACTGATAAGACCATTTTCATCCAAATGAGAATAGATCCTATCCCTCAGTATCTTCTCTCGCAGCATCCCTACTCCAGACTTCAGGCTCACCGGTCTATTATTAACTGGATTATTCACGCTACCCTTCTTAAACAAGGGGATTAGAAACTTTCCAGTCCTCTGGGACCTTAGTTGTGTGAAAGGATGTGACAAAGATATCTGTTAACGCCCAAGATATATCCTCTCTCCCTTCCCTCAGTAATTTTGGATAGATGTTGGCAGCCTTTCTGCGGCAACGAGCCGTGTAAATAGAGTCAATGGTTGGGAGATTGGAGCCCATCATAGTCTGGGCTGTGAACACAATCTTCTGAAGTTTCTGATGGTCCTGGGCAGAGCGTTGCCATACCAGGCCATTACACACCCGGACAGTACGTTCACAATAGTGCATCTGTAGAAATAGCGCATGATAAATATCCTGAGCCAAGTGAGGAAGGAGAGGCGTTTTTGAACCATCTTGACTGTCACACCTATGTGAGAAATCGAGGGTAGGTTGCCAGTTATCATCACTCCGATGGACTTGACTCTCTGCACTGTCTCGACCGTTGGTATAGATAGCGGCTTATTCCCCTTCTTTCATTCTAAACTCAATGACGAGTTCTTTACTTTGCCGAATTTGCGAGGGAGGTTATTATCATTCCACCATTCAACCAAACCCACTGTCTCCTTTCTGTGTTCAGACTCATCGTTGTTTGATATCACTCCTGCTTTGGTGCTGTCATCAGCAAACTTACAGTTGGCATTGTTTGGAATTTGTCAACAGAGCAACGTGAGTACTTGGAGTACAGTAGTGACTGAGGACACAGCCGTGTGTGTACCGGAGTATAGTAGGTGGCTGAGGACACAGCTGTGTGTGTACAGGGAGTACAGTTGGGGGCTGAGGGAACATCTCTTGGTATACAGGGAGAACAGTCGGGGGTGAGGGTACAGCCATGGGTGAACAGGGAATACAGTAGGGAGATAAGGGCACAGCCAACAGTGTACAGGGAGTACAGTAGGAGGCTGAGGACACAGCCGTGGTGTAGAGGGAGTACAGTAGCGGGCATTGGACACAGCCGTGGATGTACAGCGAGTAGAGTAGGGGGCTGAGAACACAGCCGTGTGTGTACAGGGGGTGGAGTTGGGGGCTGAGGGCACATCTNNTGCCGTGTGTGTGCAGGGGGTGGAGTTGGGGGCTGAGGGCACATCTCTTGGTATACAGAGAGTACAGTCGTGGTGAGGATACAGCCATGGGTGAACACGGAATACAGTAGGGAGCTGAGGACACAGCCATGTGTGTACAGGGAGTACAGTAGGGAGATGAGGACACAGCCTTTGGTAGACAGGGAGTACAGTCGCGGGCTGAGGACACAGCCGTGGTGTAGAGGGAATACAGTAGGGGGGCATTGGACACAGCGGTGGATGTACAGGGAGTACAGTAGGGAGCTGATGGACACAGCCGTGTGTGTACAGGTAGTACAGTTGGGGGCTGAGGGCACATCTCCTGGTATACAGGGAGTACAGTAGGGGGTGAGGGCACATCTCTTGGTATACAGAGAGTACAGTCGTGGTGAGGATACAGCCATTGGTGAACACGGAATACAGTAGGTGGATGAGGGCACAGCCATTGGTGTACAGGGATTACAGTAGGGGGCTGAGGGCAAGCCGTATGTGTACAGGGAGTACAGTAGGGGGCTGAGGGACACGGCCATGTGTGTACAGGAGTACAGTAGATGGCTGAGGACACAGCCGGGTGTGTACAGGAGTACAGTAGGTGGCTGAGGACACAGCCAGGTGTACCGGAATACAGTAGGGGGCTGATGACAAAGCTGTGTGTGTACAGGGAGTACAGTCGGGGGCTGATGACAACGTCGTGAGTGTACAGGGAGTACAGTAGGGGGCTGATGACAAAGCCATGTGTGTACAGGGAGTACAGTTGGGGGCTGATGACAAAGCCGTGTGTGTACAGGGAGTACAGCAGGGGGCTGATGACACAGCCGTGTTTGTGCAGGGAGTACAGTAGGGGACTGCGGACACAGCCATATGTATACAGGGAGTACAGTAGGGGGCAGAGTACACAGCCATGTGTGTACAGAGAGTACAGTAGGGGGCTGAGGACACCGCAGTGGTGTAGAGGGAGTACAGTAGCGGGCATTGGGCACAGCCGTGGATGCACAGGGTGTACAGTAGGGGGCTGAGGATACAGCCATATGTGTACAGGGAGTACAATTGGGGTCTGAGGGCACATCTCTTGGCATACAGGGAGTACAGTCGGGGATGAGGATACAGCCATGCAGATAGTAGAGTAGGGAGCTGAGGGACACAGCTGTGTGTGTACAGGGAGTACAGTTGGGGGCTGAGGGCACATCTCTTGGTATACAGGGAGTACAGTCGGGGGTGAGGGTACAGCCATGGGTGAACATGGAGTACACTCGGGAGATGAGGGCACAGCCATCGGTGTCCAGGGAGTACAGTAGGGTCTGAGGGCACAGACCTGTATGCAGAGGGAGTACAGTAGGAGCTGAGCTCACCGCAGTGGTGTAGAGGGAGTACAGTAGCGGGCATTGGGCACAGCCGTGGATGTACAGGGAGTACAGTAGGGGGCTGAGGATACAGCCATATGTGTACAGGGAGTATAGTTGGGGTCTGAGGGCACATCTCTTGGTATACAGGGAGTACAGTCGGGGATGAGGATACAGCCATGGGTGAACACGGAATACAGTAGGGAATGAGGGCATAGCCATCGGTGTACAGAGATTGCAGTACGGGGCAGAGGACACAGCTGTGTGTGTACAAAGAGTACAGTATAGGGCTGACGACACAGTCGTGTGTGTACAGGGAGTACAGTAAGGGGCTGAGGACACAGCCGTTGGTATACAGGGAGTACAGTAAGGGGCTGATGACACAGCCGTGGTGTAGAGGGAGTACAGTAGGGGGCTCAGGACACAGCCGTATTGTACAGGGGTTACAGTTGTGGCCTGAGGGCAGATCTCTTGGTACACAGGGAGTATAGTCGGGGGTGAGGATATTGCCATGGGTGAACACGGAATACAGTAGGGGGATGAGGGCACAGCCCTGTGTGTACAGGGAGTACAGTATGGGGCTGAGGTCACAGTCGTGTGTGTACAGCGAGTACAGTAGGGCTGCCTTTGGTATACGGGGAGTACAGTAGCGGGCATTGGACACAGCCGTGGATGTTCAGGGAGTACAATAGGGGGCTGAGGACACAGCTGTGTGTGTACAGGGGGTACAGTTGGGGGCTGAGGACACATCTCTTGGTATAGAGGGACTACAATCGGGGGTGAGAATACAGCCATGGGTGAACAGGGAATACAGTAGGGAGATGAGGGCACAGCCATCAGTGTACAGGGAAAACAGTAGGGGCTGAGGGCACAACCGTATGTGCACAGGGAGTACAGTAGGGGGCTGAGGACACAGTCTTTGGTATACAGGGAGTACAGTAGGGGGCTGAGGACACAGCCGTGGTGTAGAGGGAGTACAGTAGCGGGCATTGGATACAGCTGTGGATGTTCAGGGAGTACAGTAGGGGGCTGAGAACACAGCC
>NW_025192745.1:0-3768 GCF_004010195.1 Chiloscyllium plagiosum | reverse complement strand
GCACTTTGGGAAGAATAAAAGGCAGAATTCTGGTCAATGGAAAGATTCTTGGTTGTGTGGATATGCAGAGGGATCTTAGAGTCCATGTACATAGTCCTGAAAGTTGCCACCTAGGTTGTTAGTGCTGTTCAGAAGGCATACGGCGTGTTAGGTTTCATTCGTAGAGGGATTGAGTTCTGGAACTGCAATATCATGCTGGAACTATACAAAATGTTCATACAGCCACATTTGGAATATTGTGTGCAGTTCTGGTGCCCATTTTTTGCAAGGATGTGGAAGCATTGGAAAAGGTGCAGAGGAGAATTACCAGGATGTTGCCTGGTCTGGAGGGAAGGTCTTATGAGGGAAGGCTGAGAAACCTGAGCCTCTTCTCATTGGCAGGAAGAAGGCTAGAGGGGGTTTGATAGAGACACACAAGATGATCAGAGGATTAGATAGGGTAGACAGTGAAAGTCTTTTTCCTAGGATGATGACGTCAGTGTGTATGAGAGGGCATAACTACACATTGAGGAGTAGTAGATTTAAGAGAGGTGTCAGAAGCAGGTTGCTTACTCAGAGTGGTAAGGGCGTAGAATGCACTAACTGCTAATGTAGTCAATTCCGCCACATTAGGGACATTTAAAGAATCCTTAGGTAAGCACATGGGTGATTGGGGATAGTGTAGCGGGATGAGCTGAGAATAGTTCACAGGTCGGCGCAACATCAAGGGCCGAATGGCCTGTTCTGCGCTGTATTGCTCCATGACAATAGTGCTACAAGGTACTTCTGCTGTCTTAAACAGAGTGATTGATCTTGTATTGTGGACTTACAAAATGTCACTGATCACTACCAAACATGTACGAGGTAGACTCGGCAAAAGTGAGGACGGCAAATGCTGGAAAACAAAGTTTAGATCAGAGTGGTGCTGGAAAAGCACAACAGGTCAAGCAGCATTCGAGGAGCATGAAAAGGTAGAGTCAGGGCAATAATGAGATGCTGTAACAGAAGGGGAACAGATAACTCGAAACAAAACCCTACTTCTTCCATTTTATTTTCACCTACAAAAACCAAGGGAGTTCCACAAAAGCGCCTCTGTATCCCACCACAACACTTTCCCTCACAATCGTAGTATCTGGCTGTGCACTATTAGTGTGGAACAGTCTGCACTGGGACCCACTGGGGCCTGAAACACTTGGTAAAGACTAAAGTCATCTGAGCATTGAGAGCCTCATCACATTGCATATATTTTCTATTGTTTTAATTCAGTTCCTGACTTCCTTTGTTTTTCTTAATGAACCTGATCAAAGTTGTTATAACACACACCTGCACAAGCTATGAATTGAACCCAGGCCTCTTGGTCCAAGATTCGGGATATTTTCAAGGCATCAACTCGAACTTCCCTTGTCCCTTAATGTTTCTTGTGCTTCGCTACTGTGTCGCGCCTGAATCAACTCTGCAGGAAGAAGGGGCGGAGCAGGAGGACCGAGTAGCGGCCGGTCCTCCAACCAGAGTGAGGGAGGAGCAGGGCCAAAGCATTCTCGGGGAGTGAACGCTTCAGGATTGGTCAGAAAGCAAACTATTTTGCAGGATTGATCATTCTCACTACATAGTGGGGCATTAAACCGATCTCATAAATCAATGTGAGATTTTAAGAAATAGTTAAGATGTAAATCTGTGAACGTACATATTTCCAATCGATTTCCACAACTCGAGTAAGAAATTTCTTTTCGAACTCGAAGAACGATTAGTAATTTACGAACCTGGCCGGTATAGTTGAGTTGGACAGAACAGCTTGTTTGCATGCTAGACAGCTCTTTGACTGTAACTCGACAGAACAATTATTAATGTGTTGCTGGAAAAGCGCAGCTGGTCAGACAGCATCCAAGGAGCAGGAGAATCGATGTCTCGGGCAAAAGCTTCTGCCTGCAACGTCGATTCTCCTGCTCCTTGGATGCTGCCTGACCTGCTGCGCTTTTCCAGCAACACATTTTTCAGCTCTTATCTCTAATATCTGCTGTTCTCACTTTCTCCTCGAACAATTGTTAATGACTAATATTTCACCCATGATTCTGTGCAGATATGAATATTCTCTATAATCTCACCGATAATCTAAGACGCATGCGCAGTGTCACATTGGTCAGCACGGGGAGAGAGACATGGAGCTGCTTTCTCCGGCAGCGGCTGCAATCGGCTTCAGAGAGCCGGTGTGTGGGAGCCTTGCTCGGAGAAAGGAGCGGAGAGAAATCACAAGTCCCGGATAAAGGTAAAAGGAACGAAAAAGACCCTCCAGGCCCGGGTAAGGAGGCGGCGGTCTCTGATCAGGGAAGCGGCTCAGGGTCACGGCCGCCATTTGTTTGAGGGAAGAGGGAGCGCGGGCCTGAGGGCCGCCATCTTGAGAAGGTCAAGGTGCAGGAGGGCGGGGCCCTCGGGGTCTGTAGAACAATCAGAGGAAAGGGAAGACCCATTGTTACTGATTAATCCCACGAACACAGCGTCACTGGGCGGTCCCGCAGGAATATCCTCTCTCAGTCCTGCTGGGATGGTTCATCCAGTCAGAACCAGCAGCTCTCCTCCTCTCTCAGCTCCCCTTCTGTCCTTCCTGCAGCATCTGTCCTTCCTGCAGCATCTGTCCCCTGGGACATTGAGCTGCCTGTCCTGTCCTCCCTCAGCTGTGTTTCTGTAATACCTGTGATATCCCAGTCCCATCTTAGGTTACTTCACTTAAGACTTGAATGCACTCTATGGATATTTCTTAACATCAGCAATTGTTTAATACTCACTTACAGGTTTTTAATTACATTGTTTTTGAAGCATTTAATTCACATCCAAACATTTGCAATCGTGGGATTTGAACCTGTGTCCAGAGAACATTTGCTGAGTTTCTGGATAAACTGTCTCACAGTAATGCCACGAGGCCATCACTTCACCTGCTCGCAGGTTGCGCATTCCACTGCAATATGAATCAAACCCTTTCTTCCTGCACAATTTTTTAATCCTGCACTCTGGTGATGTCACTCAGTATCTCTCCATGTTGTATCTCTCACTGTGTGGGTCTAATTTCTGCTTCTGTCAGTGCCTCTCATTCTTGCAGCAACTCTAGATCCTGAGCCAACAGAATTCTCCACTCCAGAGAGATGAGGCAGCACAGGGCAGGATTGGAGACTGGGATTTTCCAGATCTCTGTGGGGCTCAGTGCCATTCTACATGTATAACCCCCACAGCATTAGTCCAATTTCCCATTCTGCCTATTTCTTTGTATTCTACAGGTACCCAGGGAGTTCCTGACTCAATAGGCTTATCACCTGCTGATTGGGAAGATGGTTGGTCAGCCAGAGAGACAAAGGTCAAGGAGGTCGGGAGCCTTCAATAAATCCTTCCACCAGGTAAGATAATTCCAGTGCACAGAGCAGAAAGTACTAAGGGGGATCCAAACATCAGCTAACAAGACATGACATAGATATAGTGCTGGAGGGCGAGTACAGTACAGACACACCCCATGCTCTGTCACCACCTTTACTTTAAGTTTTGTTTTGTACTGAGATAGCATCAAGACTTCCCAGTTTTCAACCCAGGCCTGTGCTGTCTTGGTGAGCATGAGGACAACAGAGAGGAAAGCAGGCCTCCCATGAGAGGGTGGTAATGCTGCCTGGGATCGTTCTGTTCCCTATTCCCTCTCCAACACTGTTTCTATGGCTTGTCTTGTGGACCAGTGTCTTCAATCATTCTAACTCCTATAGCAGTTCCTATATCTGTCTTCTCCCCTCTCACCAATTATTTCACATATTTGAA
>NW_025192744.1:2855-3768 GCF_004010195.1 Chiloscyllium plagiosum | reverse complement strand
TAAATACCCCGTGCTCACCGAATCCACCTGTGCTCACCGAATCCCCTTGTGCTCACCCAATCCCCCAGTGCTCACCAAATTCCCCTGTTCTCACCGAATCCCCCTGTGCTCACCGAATACCCCAGTACTCACCGAATCCCCCTGTGCTCACCGAATCCCCTTGTGCTCACCAAATTCCCCAGTGCTCACTAAATACCCCGTGCTCTCCGAATCCCCCAGTGCTCACCGAATCCCCTTGTGCTCACCAAATCGCCCAGTGCTCACCGAAAACCCCAGTGCTTTCCGAATCCCACAGTGCTCACTGAATCCCCCAATGCTCACTGAATCCCCCAGTGCTCACCCAATCCCCCATTCTCACCAAATCCCCCAGCGCTGACCGAGTCCACCTGTTCTCACCGAGTCCACCTGTTCTCACCGAATCCCCAATGCTCAACGAATCGCCCAGTGCTCACCGAATCCCCCAATGCTCACCGAATCCACCTGTGCTCACCGAATCCCCTTGTGCTCACCAAATACCCCAGTGCTCACCGACTCCCCCTGTGCTCACGAAATTCCCCAGTGCTCACCGAATCCCCCTGTGCTCACCGAATCCCCCAGTGCTCAGCGGATTCACCTGTTCTCACCGAAACCCCCTGCGCTCACCGAATCCCCTTGTGCTCACCGAATCCCCCTGTTCTCATCGAATCCCCCAGCGCTCACCGAATCCCTCAGTTCTCACCGAATCCCCCTGTCCTCACCGAATACCCCCGTGCTCACTGAATCTCCTAGTGCTCACCGAATGCCCCTGTGCTCACCGACTCCCACAATGCTCACCGAATCCCCCGTTCTCACCGATTCCCCCCAGTGCTCATCGAATCCCCCTGTGCTCACCGTATCCCCCAGTGCTCAGCGGATTCACCTGTTCTCACCGAAA
>NW_025192744.1:0-2117 GCF_004010195.1 Chiloscyllium plagiosum | reverse complement strand
GTGCTCACCAAATCCCCCAGTGCTCACCAAATCCGCCTGTGCTCACCGGATCCCCCAGTGCTCACCGACTCCCCCTGTGCTCAGCGAATCTCCCAATGATCACCGAATCCCACCGTGCTCACCGAATCCCCCAGTACGCATCGAATTCCCTGTTCTCACCGAATCCCCCAGTGCTCACCGAATCCCCCTGTGCTCACTTACTCCCCCTTTTCTCACCAAAGCCCCATGTGCTCACCGAATCCACCTGTTCTCACCGAATCCTCCTGTTCTCACCGAATCCCCCTGTTCTCACCGAATCCCACTGTGCTCACTTACTCCCCCTTTTCTCACCAAAGCCCCATGTGCTCACCGAATCCACCTGTTCTCACCGAATCCCCCTGTTCTCACCGAATCCTCCTGTTCTCACCAAGTGCCCCAGCGCTCACTGAATCCCCCTGTTCTCAACGAATCCCCCGGGGCTCACCGAATCCCTCATTTCTCACCGAATCCCCCTGTGCTCACCGAATCCCCCAGTGCTCACCGAATCCCCCAATGCTCACCGAATCACCCTGTTCTCACCAGATCCCCCTGTGCTCACCGAATCCCCCAATGCTCACCGAATCACCGTGTTCTCACCGAATCCCCCGTGCTCAGCGAAATCCCCTGTGCTCACCAAATCCCCTTTTGCTCAACAATTCCCCCAGTGCTCATCGAATTCGCCTGTGCTCACCAAATCCCCCAGTGCTCACCGACTCCCCCTGTGCTCACCGAATCCCCCAATGCTCACCGAATCACCCTGTTCTCACCGAACCCCCCAGTGGTCACCGCAATCCCCTGTGCTCACCAAATCCCCTTGTGCTCACCAAATCCCCCAGTGCTCACCAAATCCGCCTGTGCTCACCGGATCCCCCAGTGCTCACCGACTCCCCCTGTGCTCACGAAATTCCCCAGTGCTCACCGAATCCCCCTGTGCTCACCGAATCCCCCTGTGCTCACCATATTCCGCAGTGCTCACCGAATCCCGCAGTACTCACCGAATCCCCGAGTGCTCACCGAATCCCCGAGTGCTCACCGTATTCCCAAGTGCTCTCCGAATCCCCCTGTTCTCACCGAATACCCCTGTGCTCACCGAATAACCCAGTACTCACCGAATCTCCCAGTGCTCTCTGACTCCCCCAGTGCTCACTGAATCCCCCTGTGCTCACCGAATCCCCCTGTGCTCACCGAATTCCCCTGTGCTCACCAAATTCCCCAGTGCTCACCGAATCCCCGAGTGCTCACCGAATCCCCCTGTGCTCACCAAATTCCCCAGTGCTCACCGAATTCCCCTGTTCTCACCGAATCACCCTGTTCTCACCGGATCCTCCTGTGCTCACCGAATCCCCCTGTGCTCACTGAATCGCCCTGTTCTCACTGAATCCCCCAGTGCTCGCCAAAACCCTCTGTGCTCACCAAATACCCCAGTGCTCACCGAATCCCCCAGTGCTCACCGAATCTCCTAGTGCTCACGAATGCCGTTGTGCTCACCGACTCCCCCAATGCTCACCGAATCCCCCTGTGCTCACCGAATCCCCCTGTGCTCACTGAAACCCCTGTGCTCACCATATTCCGCAGTGCTCACCGAATCCCCCAGTACTCACTGAATCCCCCAGTGCTCACCGTATTCCCAAGTGCTCACCGAATCCCCCAGTGGTCTCGGAATCCCCCAGTGCTCACCGAATCCCCCTGTTCTCACCGAATTCCCCTGTTATCACCGAATCCCCCAGTGCTCACCAAATCCCCCTGTTCTCACCGAATCTCCCTGTGCTCACCGAATACCCCAGTACTCACCGAATCTCCCAGTGCTCTCCGAATGCCCCAGTGCTCACTGAATCCCCCAGTGCTCACCGAATCCCCCAGTGCTCACAGAATCCCCCAGTGCTCACCGAATCCCCAGTGCTCACTGAAACCCTCAGTGCTCACCGAATCCCCCGTTCTCACCAAACTCCCCTGTTCTCACCGAATTTCCCAGGTGCTCACTGAATCCCCCAGTGCTCACCGAATCCCCCAGTGCTCACAGAATCCCCCAGTGCTCACCGAATAACCCAGTGCTCACTGAATCCCTTAGTGCTCACAGAATCCCCCAGTGCTCACCGAAT
>NW_025192743.1:0-3768 GCF_004010195.1 Chiloscyllium plagiosum | reverse complement strand
TCCCTCCTCAATCACTCCTCAGAGCAAGCATCTTCCATATCAGGCAACATCCTCATAAATCTTCACTGTACACTCTCCTGAACAGCCGCATCTTATTGGTAATTTACCAGAACGATTCACAGCATTCTAAATGTGGTTGAACCAAAATCTTGTACAAATTTAGCGTGAGCTACTCGCTCTTATAGTCAATGCCCCGTCCAGTAAAAGCAAGCTTGCCATATGCCTTCTTGTCCACTCGATCCACCTCTGTGCAGCACCTTCAGGGTACAAAGGACCTGAATTCCCAGATCCATCTGCTCATCAACTTTACCCAAGGCTCTTCCGTTCACCTGGCTCTCGAATTAGACTTCCCAAGATGCATCACCACACATTTGCCTGGATCCAACGCCACCTGCCACTTCTCCGCTCAACTCTCCTGTTTATCTATTTTCTCTTTCATTCTTTGACAGTCCCCTATGCTTCCTGCTACCCCACCAATCTTCGTGTCATCTGCAAATAAAATGGCGATATTTGGGCCAGCAACCCTTGGAGAATGGAGCTTAGCAGCGGCTGCTAATTAGATTTGATAAATTCCAAGTTTGTGAGGAGATTTGTAGCTCGGGTGCTCGTTGTTGTGGTTCTGTTCGCCAAGCTAGAAACTTGTGTTGCAGACGTTTTGTCTCCTGTCTAGATGACGTTCTCAGTGCTTGGGAGCCTCCTGTGAAGCGCTTCTGTGATGTTTCCTCCAGCATTTACAGTGGTTTGTATCTGCCGCTTCTGGTTATCAGTTCCACCTGTCCGCTGCAGTGGCCGGTATATTGGGTCCAGGTCGATGTGCTTATTGACTGAATCTGTGGATGAGTGCCATGCCTTTAGGAATTCCCTGGCTCTTCTCTGTTTGGCTTGTCCTATAATAGCAGTGTTGTCCCAGTCGAACGCATGTTGCTTGTCATCTGCGTGTTTGTCCTATGTAGTGTTTTGTGCAATCACAAAACTGCACGAAAAACTACATCGGACAAACAGGAAGACAGCTAAAGATCCACATCCATGAACACCAACTAGCCATGAAACGACACGACCTGCTATCCTTCGTAGCCACACACGCAGATGACAAGTAACATGAGTTCGACTGGGACAACACTACTATTATAGGACAAGCCAAACAGAGAACAGCCAGGAAATTCCTAGAGGCATGGCACTCATCCACAGATTCACTCCATAAGCACATCGAGCTGGACCCAATATACCGGCCACTGCAGCAGACAGCTGGAACTGACAACCAGAAGCAGCAGATACAAACCACTACAAATGTCCGCTGAAACATCACAGAAGCGCTTCACAGGAGGCTCCCAAGCACTGCGGATGTGACCTAGACAGGGGACAACACGTCTGCAACACAAATTCCAGCTCGGCGAACAGAACCACAAGAGGTTTGATTAATACAATCTGGAATATAAACCCGCTCAGAAGAAGAGTGACAAAAAGATTTAATTTGCTGGAAACCCATTCATTCGTGTCCCTTCAAAAGGGAAATCTGCCTTCCTTAACGAGACCTGCCAACATATAACTCCAGACGCACAATATTACGGGTCACCCATAAATTCCCTCTGAATCAGTTCAAGGACACTTAAGGATGCACAACAAATGCTGTTCAGACTATGATAGCCAAACTCCGTGGGAGAATAAGGAAGGATAAAAAAGATACATGGATGACGGGGAAAATCGGGGGTCGTGTCAGCGTGGACTCAAATTCAACTGATTATCCAAACTAAATAGACAAAAGGATAACCACGCCGCAATGAAGTCAGGTCCATGGGGGTGGGGTCTGTAGGAAGGGATTCAATTACCCGCTGAGATGTAAACTCTCTTGCTCAGTCACAATATGGACAGGTCATTCACCGTTCCCATATTTGAGAAGGAATTAGTCAGGAGACCAACCTGCAGAGTTGCCATCAGGTTTACAAATGATTACAAAGATCCGATTCTGCTGTTATTGCAGGTGTTCATCCCATCCAGCAATAAACCATGCTTGGATGCCTGTTTCCAGTGGAGTACAACCGTTTCCTGATGTAGATCGATAATTCAAACTTAGTTGTGGTAGTCATGTTTAGAAGTTTACAGACGATGCAACAATTGGTCGTGTGGTTGACAGTGATGAATAATATCAGGGACTGCAGGGATTTATCAATCAGGTGAAAAGGCAAAACTGCGAATGGAATTGAATCCAGACCAATAAGTGGTAATGAATTTGGGGAGTTGTAGCAATACCAGTGAGGATTCTGAGTGGTGTACAGGAACAAAGTGATTTTGGAGTGGACATTCAGAGACCTCTGAAGGTTATTGGACAGGGAGATCAATTGTTCGAGAGGCTTTTTGGATATTTTATATTGTTGGCCACAGTCTGAGGATTATATTCGATCTTTAGCAACCACCAGTTTCTGAAACAACTGAAGGAATGAGCAGAAGTCTGGTCAATGCGATAATCAACATTTTTAATAATTGTAAAATAAAAGGTGGAGGGCTGAATTATAACTCTTTGCCCATCAAGACCGCTTCACCCCTCAATTAATTTACCAATGATTCATCTCCAAAACATGCTGGTATGTGCATTTGAGGGTAATATATAAATGTGACGTTTCATTGCATCTTCAACCTTGTCGTTATAGTTGGTACAGTTTTTGAGCTTTGAAGGTTCTGTCAACAAAGCCTGGATGACTTACTCCAGTGAATATTCTAGGTGGTGCACTCTGCTGCAATTGTGCCTGAGCAGTCGAGGGAATAAATATTTAGGTGCTGAATAATGTACAGTTAAGTGACTGTAATGTCATAGAAGGTGTCCAGTTCCTTCAGTGGTATTGAAGCTGCACCCACCTAGGCAAATGGAGAGGGTTCTTTTAAACATCTAATTTGTGCGTTACGGATGATGTAGGCTTCACGGACGCAAGAGTTGAGTTAATAACCAAACAAAGTCGACCGACGGACATGATCTTTGTATTCAACTTATTTATATGGGCGTTCATGTACCATTTCTCCTAAATACTAGCTCCAATGACGATTCCATGTAGGAATTCAGTTGCAACGAAGCAATGTCAATCGAATATGATTAGTTTCTCATTTGTCAGGGTTGTCATTGCGGTATTTGGTCCTTCTATGGATCAATCCGATTCCAATTGCTTTCTGATTTCAAATTCCAATTCTCGTCTGCGCCTGACATTTCAAACCTTTTCCTTACATAAATTTCTCCACCTGCCTTAATAGCATGTAAGGATGCTGCAGGGGACAACAGAGACTTACGAGGATGTTGCCAACTCTGTATAAAATGGAGATTCGTGAAATGATTGGTTAGACTGGGATTATTCTTCTCGAAACAAAGGAGGTGGAGGGGAGCTCTATAATCATATAACACCAATTATAAACGTTCAATATTCGTGAAATCTGGACAGTGTAGATACGGGCCAATGGTTTGCCCTGTGCTGTGAGGAAAGCACCAGAGGACATAATCTCAGAATTAGGTATTGCCCAATTAATTCAGAAATGAGGAGTAATTTCTTTGCTCAGGGCCAAAAGGTCTGTGGCATTTTTCAGCAACCGCTGCTGAGACTGTGTTGTTGGTTATTTTCAAACTGTGCTGAAAGATAGTTGCTGGTAAATGCAGCAGGTCACGCAGCATCCAAGGCACAGGAGAATCGACGCTTCTTCAGGAAATCACAGTTTTCAAACTGTGCTAGATAGTTAGTCAAAAAGATGATGAAAATATGTCGAGGTAACTGAGCAGAAAAGAGTTAAAGA
>NW_025192742.1:1592-3768 GCF_004010195.1 Chiloscyllium plagiosum | reverse complement strand
ATATAAACCAGCCCCACAGTCACTGATGCCAATCCCCCCTTGTCTGATATAAACCAGCCCCACAGTCACTGATGCCAATCTTCCCCTGTCTGATGAAAACCAGTTTCACAGACACTGACACCAATCTCCCCCGTCTGATATAATCCAGCCTCACAGTCACTGACACCAATCTCCCCTGTCTGATATAATCCAGACCCACAGTCACTGAACCCAATTTCACCTAGTCTGATATAAACCAGCCCTACAATCACGGACACCAATCTCCCCCTATCTGATATAAACCAGTCCCACAGTCACTGACACTAATCTCTCCCTGTCTGATATAAACCTGCCCCACAGTGATTGACACCAATCTCTCCCTGTCTGATATAATCCAGCCCCACAGACACTGACGCCAATCTCCCCCTATCTGATATATACCAACCCACAGTCACTGACGCCAATCTCCCCTTGTCTGACATAAACCAACCCACAGTCACTGACACCAATCTCCCCTTGTCTGAAATATTCCAGCCCCAGTCACTGACACCAATCTTCCGTTATCTGATATAAACAATCCCCTGATTCACTGACATCAATCTCACCTGATATAAACCAGTCCCCCAGAGAGTGATATCAAACTCCCCAAGTCCAATTTAAACCAGCCCACAAAATCTGTCACCAGTCTCCTCTTGTCTGACATAAACCAGCCCCACAGTCACTGAAACCAATCTCACCATGTCTGATAAAAAACAACCCCACAGTCACTGATATCAATCTCCCCCTGTCTGATAAGAACCAGCCCTACAGTCACTGACACCAATCTCCCCTTGTCTGATATAAACCAGCCCCACAGTCAATGACACCAATCTCCCCCTGTCTGATAGAAACCAGCCCCACAGTCACTGACGCCAATCTCCCCCTGTCTGATATAAACCAGCCCCACAGTCACTGACACCAATCTCCTCGGGTCTGACATAAACTTTGATTCCCATTCTTCCTGGTAGGAAAGTAGGGCATGTCTGCAATGTTCAAGTCAGTTAGAATTGTTAGCAAGGATTCATCAACACTTTCTTATCGGAGATTTTAATGTTGGGGAACTTTTCAGACATCAAATTTTAGTTGTTTTCCCTGGGAGCAAGTTCCATTTGAAGCAGAAATTCAATATTAGTTGCACACCAATTGCCGGTGAAATTTTTCTGAATTTGACAGACTGATCACAGAGAGCTGGTTTTAAAGGGTCGCTATACCCTGAAGAAAGCTGTAAGCTACAATGACAAGAATCTTCAACTCTACTCTAGTGATAAGGAAGTAACTTCAGCAAAAAACAAACCCTAACTGCAAGAATGTACCTGATTAAATGCTGGATGTCACGAGCAACAGGAGTAATTGAATATTCCAACCTCTGCAGTCACATGTAGACTTGTTCAAATTTTGTGCGAAGATTTGTAGCTCGAGTGCTCGTTGTTGTGGTTCTGTTCGCCGAGCGGGGAATTTGTCTTGCAAACGTTTCGTCCCCTGTCTAGGTGACATCCTCAGTGCTTGGGAGCATCTTGTGAAGCCCTTCTGTGCTGTTTCCTCCGGCATTTATAGTGGTTTGTATCTGCCGCTTCCCGTTGTCTGTTCCAGCTGTCCGCTGCAGTGGCCGGTATATTGGGTCCAGGTCGATATGTTTGTTGATAGAGTCTGTGGATGAGTGCCATGCCTCTAGGAATTCCCTGGCTGTTCTCTGTTTGGCTTGCCTATAATGGTAGTGTTGTCCCAGTCGAATTCATGTTGCTTGTCATCTGTGTGTGTGGCTACTAAGGATAGCTGGTCGTGTCATTTCGTGGCTAGTTGGTGTTCCACGAAACGACACGACCAGCTATCCTTAGAAACTACCTCTGACGACCCATTTAACCTTTCTCCTAATAACTTAAAACTATGACTCCTCGTGCCAGTCAATCCTGCCCTATGGAAAAGTCTCTGGCTATTGACTATCTATTACTCTCATTACCTTGTATACCTCGATCAGGTCTCCTCTCTTCCTCCTTCTCTCCAGAGAGAAAAGTCTGAGCTTCGTCAACCTCTCTTCATAAGGCAAGCCCTCCATTCCAGGCTGCCCTGGTAAACATTCTTTGCACCCTCTCCAAAGCCTCTGTATCTTTCCTATAGTCGGCCAACCAGAACCAGACACAATATTCTAAGTGTGGTCTCA
>NW_025192742.1:0-1437 GCF_004010195.1 Chiloscyllium plagiosum | reverse complement strand
ACCTCCAACCTATGTGCCATCTGCAAATTTACTAACCCACCC
Organism: Chiloscyllium plagiosum; assembly: GCF_004010195.1. NCBI lineage: Eukaryota > Metazoa > Chordata > Chondrichthyes > Orectolobiformes > Hemiscylliidae > Chiloscyllium > Chiloscyllium plagiosum. Next base: position 1,395 of record NW_025192742.1, on the reverse strand, counting down.
CTCAATCTCCTCATCCAAGTCATTTATAAAAACTACAAAGAACAGAGACCCAAGAACAGAGCCCTGTGGGACCCCACTCAAGACTGACCTCCAGGCAGAACTTGCCATCTACAACCACTTTTTGCCTTCTGTCAGTTAGCCAATTGTGAATCCAAATAGCCAAATCTACCAAAACCCATACCTCCTGACTTTATGGATGAGCCTACCATGGGGAACCTTATCGAATGCCTTGCTGAAGTCCTTATACATCACATCCACTAGCTAAACCTTCATCAATCTGTCCTGTCACTTCCTCAAAGAATTCAGTAAGATTTATGAGGGATGACCTGCCCCTCACAAAGCCATGTTGACTGCCTTTAATCATACTATGCTTTTCCAAATAGTCATAAATTCTATCCCTCAGTATTCTTTCCAAAACCCTGCTGACCACAGACGGAAGACTGGCTGGTCTGTAATTGCTAGGGATTTCCCTATTACCCTTCGTGAAAAGAGGAACAATATTTGCCTCCCAACAATCCTGCTGTCCGACTCCCGTGGAGAGTGAGGATGCAAAGATCTTCACCAGCGGCTTAGCAACCTCCTTTCTTGCTTCCTGGAGTAGCCTGGGATAAATCAGGTCTGATCATGGGGACTTATCAATCTTAATGTTTGCCAAAATTTCCAGCTCATCAACTTCAGCAATCCTGATCAGTTCCAGCCTGTATCCCAGCTCCTCAAAGTTCTCAGTCACAACAAGGTTCCCCCCACCTTAGTGAAAACCAAAGCAAAAACTAATTTCGGGCTTCCCCTATCTGCTCAGACTCCACGCACAAGTTCCCTACGCTATCCCTGATTGGCCCTACCTTCTCCCTGATCATTCTCTATTCCTCATGTATGTGTAAAATGCCTTTGGATTCTCCTTAATCCTTCCTGTCAAACACTTTTCATGCCCCCTCCTGGCTCTCCTCATTCCATTACTGAGCTCCTTTCTCGCAAGCCTGTAATCCTCTAAAGCTGTGCTAGATCCTTGCCTCCTCCACCTTACGTAAGCTGCCTTCTTCCCTTTAAGGAGAAGCTCCTCTGTTCTCGTTACCACTTCTTACCCGTCTCAGAGGGACATATTTGTGCATCACTCGCAACAACTGCCCCACACGTCTGCTGTGCCCTTTCTATGGCACAATTGCTCCCAGTCTGTACATCCCAACTCCTGTCTGATCGCGTCATAATTTCATTTTCCCCAGTTAAAATATACACTTTTTAAAATGTTTAATGTTCACTTTTAGGATTAAAGAATAAAATTGATATATTTTTTAAAAAAAACAGTGGTATTTGGGAGTCCTCTGTCCCTTTACCAGATTACGAGGCAAGGTGAGTTTTTCTGCATTTGATTTAAATTGCCGAAGGGCTCACGGATCT
>NW_025192741.1:0-3768 GCF_004010195.1 Chiloscyllium plagiosum | reverse complement strand
ATGCTTCTTTATTCATTCTGCCATTTCTATAATTCACGTGGAACTAGGAAATTTGGTTGCAAAGACAAAACCAGTTCTCAGAACAACTCAGAGGTGACAAACAAGATAGTACAGCAACACAACTCTGGCAGCCAGTATTGAGAAGATGCATAAATACCAACACATCAATGAGGTTCAGAGTCAAACAAGCAAAAGCATGTTTTTAAAACATGCAAAAAAACGGTGGATGTTGTAAATCAGAACATCCCAGCGGATATGGCAGCTTCTTTGGAGAGAAATCAGAGTTAACGTTTCAGGGCCAGTGACCCTTCTCCAGAACTGATTGTAGCTAGGAAAAGGTGGGTATATATACTGATGGTGGGATGGGGGGAGGAGGGAGAGAGAAAATGACAGGTGGAGATGGAACCCAGATAGAGAGAGAAAAACAGTTCGACAGACGAAGTAATCCTCAGACTGGGAGAATGAACAGCTGTTAATGGGGGACATTCATAGCTGGTCACAAGTTGTAGCAGCCCATGTGATGACCAGACCTGGTGTGTGATGTTGGGGTAAGGGCATCGGAGAAGATGCTCAGGTATAAAATGATTGAGCTTGATATCGAGTCTGTAAGGCTGCAGGGTCCCCAAGCATAAAATGAAATGCTGCTCTTCCAGCTTGTGCTGAGTTTCACCGGAGCACTGCAACAAGCCCGAGACAGAGATGTTGGCCAGGGAACATGGTGGTGTGTTGAAGTGACAGGCAACTGGAAGTTCAGAGTCATTTTTGCAGACAGAATGTAGGTTTTCTGCAAAGCGGTCACCCAGTCTGCGCTTCAATTTCCCCAGTTTGGAGGGACGAATATAATAGACTGGATTGATTGAAGTGCAGGCAAATCATTGATTCACCTGGTGGGTGTGTCTGGGATCTTGGATAGTGAGGACGGAGGAAGAAAATGGGCAGATTTTGCACCTTTTGTGATTTCATGGGAAGGAGCCCTGGGGATGTGGGGAGATGTTGGGAGTGGACAAGGGTGTCGTAGAGGGAACAGTTTCTGCGGAAGGCCGACAAGGGAGGGGAGAGTAATATGTGTCTGATTGTGACATCCTGCTGGAGGTGGGGGAAATGGTGGCTAGAGATCTTATGGCTGTGGATGCTGGTGTGATGGTGGTTAAGATCAGGGGAACACTATCAATGCTGTGGGTGGGAAGAGAAGGGGAGGGGCAGAAGTGTGGAAGATGAGTCAAACGCAACTGGGGGTCCCATCGACCACAGTGGTAGACAATCCTCAGATGGGGAAAGATGTGGACATTTCTGCAGCCCCCTAGTGGAAGCTGAAGTCATTCGAACAGATGCAGCAGTCACCAGGAGAGTGAGGATAAAGTGTTTGTCGGAAGCAGGATGTGAGGATATATTTTCAAGGTAACTGGGGGAGTTGGTAGATGTACATTGGATATTGAGAGTGAGCCTATCCTCAGGAATGGAAACAGAGATGCTGAGGAAGTAAAGGAAGGAAGGAAGGAAGATGGACCAGTTGAAGGTGAGAGCAGGGTGCAAATTGGAAATGAAATGGATAAACTTTTCCAATTCTGGATGAGAGAGAGAAAAACGAAGCACCAATGATGTCATCGATGCACCAGAGGAAGAGCTATGGATGGGGGGCAACCTAGGATAGGAACAAGGAATGTGCCACATATCCCACAAAGAAACAGGCATACCTGGGGCCCATGTGAATACCCATGGCCACACCTATGGCCTGATGAAACTGAGAAGAGATAAAGGAGAAGTCGCTCAGGGTGAGGCCTGGTGGTGGAGGGTGGTGGTGATGGTTCAGGCCTTTGTTCCAGGAAGAAATGGAGAGCCCTAAGCCCATGCTGTTGGGGGATGGGCATGTAAAGGTATTGCATGTCCATGATGAAGAGGAGGCAGGTGGAGCCCATGAACTGGAAATTATTAAACTAATGTAAAGCATCAGAAGGATCGTGGATATAAGTGGAAAGGAGCTGGACAAGAGCAGAAAACAATCAGTCAAGGTAGGAAGTGACGAGTTCTATGGGGCGGAAGAGGCAGAAACAATGGGTCTGCTTGGGCATTTCTGTTTGATCATTTTTAGAAAGAGGTAGAAGTGAACTGCATGGGGTTTGGGGCTGTGGGGGGGAGATCACCATATGAAATTCATGACCATTGTGGACAAAATAGCCTGGTTTTCCATGATGGAATCATGGTCCAGGGAGAGATAGCAGGAGGTATCTGAGAGATAAAACTTAGGCTCCATAATGTGGAGGTTACAACACCGGACAACAACAGCACTACCCTTATCGGCAGGTTTAATTACAAAGTCAGGGTCGGATCTGAGAGCAAGGAGTGCAGTCAGTTCAGAGGGAAATACGTTGGAATAGGTGAGGGGGGGGGCAGAGAAATTATGGTGACCAATGTTATGACAACAGTTCTCAATGAAATCTTTTTGCAGGTAAAAGGCCAGAGGGAGGAGTCCAGATGGAGGGAGAGTGTTGGAGTTGAGTGAAAAGGTCTGTGGGATGGGAAGAGGATTTCTGCCCAAAGAAATGGGTACAGAGGTGAAAGCAATGGAAGAAGAGTTCAACATCATGTCATACCTGAAATTCATTGATGTGAAGGTTCAGTGAGATGGAGCAAAGACCTTTGCTAAGTACAGAGCATTTAGCATCAGAGAGCAGAAGGTCAAAAAGGAAAGTAAACACTTAATTTTCAGAAGCTGATCAAGTTTCACAAGGTGTTCAAGTTTTCCATATTGTTATGATGTTGCTAGTGCTATCATTAGACCGTACCCCTTTAAAATATAAAGGTAGATGTGAGGTGCTGTGTTGCAGATGCAATACGACTCATCAAACACTCAATGTTGAGCAAAACACAATTTGTTTAAATACTATAGTAAAACTGGAAGGTTCATTTCCAGACATTTCGTCACCCTACTTGGTAACATCTTCGATGAGCCTCCAGGCGAAGCACTGCTGCTGATTCCTGCCTTCTATTTATATGTTTGGGTTTCTTTGGGTTGGTAATGTCATTTCCTGTTCTTTTTCTCAGGGGGTGATAGATTGGAGGCTAACTCGATGTGTTTGTTGACAGAGTTATGGTTGGAATGCCATGCTTCTAGGAATTCTCGTGCGTTGTCCCAGTCGAAGTGGTGTCCTTCCTTACCTGTATGCAAGGATACATACAGGTAAGGAAGAGTATGGGACAACACATCCATCCTAGGACAAGCCAAACAGAGACACGCATGAGAATTCCTAGAAGCATGGCATCCCAACCAGCACTATATCAACAAACACATCGAGTTAGACTCCATCTACCACACCCTGAGAAAAAGAACAAGAAATGACATCACAACAGGAAATGACATCACCACAGGAACTGACATCACCACCCCAAAGAAACCCAAACATATAAAGAGAAAGCAGGAATCAGAGCGTTGCTTTGCCTGGAGGCACACTGAAGATGTTATCAGTGGGGCAATGAAACATCTAGAAAAGAACCTTCCAGCTCAGCGAGCAAACTTACATCCAGAACCTCAATTTTCTCAAAACTATAGTTAAAATACAAACAAAAGAAAGAGAAATTTATGATAACCTAACTATTGATAAACTTAACCAAATGATAGACACTTTTCCTAATTAACTGTTCCAATATCGTAACATCCTATAAGCACAACTCTTGGCAAAAAGGCAAATTCAGACACAGATTCTCATACGCAGTTCTCCAATCCAGGAGGAAAAAAAATCAATAGAAGATTCAGAGGAAGTAGCTTGGAGG
>NW_025192740.1:2452-3767 GCF_004010195.1 Chiloscyllium plagiosum | reverse complement strand
TAATACACTCACCCATTCCCTGAAGGGAGCAGAGGTCAGGAATGACAAGCCCCTAAAGCTGCCTCGATTGGCAATGCAGGCTATTTTCTCCCCTTTCCCTCTGAGGTACGGTTAGCAAACAACCCTTCCCCAGTGCAAAGTGATCAGGTACTTACCGCTGGTCCAGGTGGTCCTGGGGGACCCTGACTACCTTTCAATCCTGGTCCACCCTGTGAAAGAAAGAATTACAACTCATTATCGATCACAAGCCACGCACCAGGTTGACCCAACATTTAGAGACACTATGCTCCATTTGCAGCGTAGGACATTGGGCAATCGGGATATATAGCAATGTTAATTTCATCCACAAGCAATTAAGGAAGCAAGTGATATAAGTGGCAGGGAAATCCTAACACAATTATACATGATACTGGCAACCCATACCCGGATATCATGGTGAGTAATGTTTATTTACCTAAGGAAGGTCATGATCACCTGAAGTACAACTAATATTCACTAGATTATTTGTGAACTGAGGGAACTGTCTTCTGGGAAAAGATTGAACAGATTAAACCCATATTCCCTGGGATTCAGAAGATGTAATGGTGATCTCATAGAAATCTACAAAATTCTAAAAGGGGCTTGACAGGTGAAGCCAGCTGGACAGAGGTTGTTTCCTCCTGGGTGGGGAATTGGAACATAAGAGGTCACAGTGTCAAGACAAAGGGGCCGGTCATTTAGGAGCACGATAAGGAGAAATACTTTTGCTCAGCGTTGTGAATTGTTGGAATTCACTGCCACCTTGGGCTACAGATGCTAAGCCATCGAGTATAAGCATGGTGGAGTTCAATAGACTTTGGAGTATTGAAGGAATTAAAGGAGAGGGGAGCACATGGAAATGGAGTTGGCTGAAAGGACCAAATTGCCTATTCTGGGTTCTTATGTTCTATGTGAAGCAGTCTACAACATTGTCATATATCACTATTGTCTCTTATAGGCTACTACAGGATACAGTCATATCTCTATTTTCCATTTGATGGGGCATTGTAAAATACAGTCAAACACCCTTGTGGCCCTGCTTAGGGTATTACAGATTATTATCAAATATTCCTATTACCCCTGTCCTTATTGGCAGTCTGTGGAGAATTATAGGATATTGCCATATGATGTCTGCAGCTTTATATGATGAGATGGCCCTAAGAGGTAGGGTGATTAGGGGAGAGAAACAGACAGAGAAGGAGTTGGGGGTGGAGGATTGTGAGAAAGACAGTGAGAAAGTGAAAGTGGAAGGCTAGCAGCAACAGAGGCAGACAGACAGAGACACAGACAGACAGAG
>NW_025192740.1:0-1941 GCF_004010195.1 Chiloscyllium plagiosum | reverse complement strand
TGCTCCTGTATTCCTGCCTATTTTATATTGTCTTTTAATGTTCTTGTTGGAAATTTGCATTGTCTCATATTTCAATGTGCCAAACTTCATCAATCAGAGAGAGAAAGAGAAAGAGAAAAAGAGAAAGAGAAAAAGAGAAAGAGAGAAAGAGAAAGAGAAAAAGAGAGAGAGAGAGAGAGAGAGAGAGAGAGACATACAGAGATAGCTCAACTCACTTGATTTTTTCTCATAACTTCAAATCCTGACACCCAGAATCACTGCAGACTCATACAGTTTAGTGTAAAAAAGCTGCTGCTTCCCACCCAGTCTAATACTGGGCTCCTGATTCATTTAGATTATCAGTGTTGTGCTTGAATTCTCAATTTACTCACCGGAGTTCCAGGCAATCCAGTCTCACCAGGGAAGCCTCTCAAGCCTGGCGGCCCATTCTTACCCAGGGGTCCAGGTGGCCCAGGGTCACCCTGTAGAAGAGACAACAGGGATAATGACTTAACTACAGTTCAACAGGAGGAGGGTCAGTTCAGATGGATTTCAAACCTACTCAGTCGGTCAGAATAAACGTTTTGATTTATTTTTCCAGAAACAGCTCTCTCACTTGAGGTATAAATATCTAGGTCAAAATGAAGGAGCCAAATTGCAATGCTTACTTGAGGGAAACAGAGAAATGTTGTTACCTACTAATAGGAGAAAAATAAATGTGATATCAAACGCACACACACACACACACAAACACCTGATAAGTCAAAAAAGTAGATAGTGTCAGATGTAGACAAAACAAATTACTCAGCCTGTATGAGGATTTAGGGTTTTAAACCTGAAACTAATTCTTTCACTGTTCAGTCTATCCCGCTGCCGCCTGTTTTGAGTTCTCGGTGAATGGTTGTTCTCGGTAAGTTGCTCGGCAGGAACTTGTTTTGAGAGTAGCGGTGGCTTACTGTTATCCTATTTTTCCCTTTTTGTTTGAAATGGTGAGGGTTCATTTCCCAGATCAACATGATACAGCAATACAAAATCTCAGACAACAATACATACAAAATGTGTACGCACTCTTTTTATCCTAACACAGACTCAAAATTTGCTTTGGGTTTGGATTTGGTCTCTGAATTATGCTACATTCCCAAGGCTTTACTGCCCAGTTCCATAATCCATCCACTTGATTCTGTCTGTTTTATTAATTCAATTGCTAGGGGTTTGGTTGTTTGTAACCTCAGGTTTGCTTCCTGTAGGGTGCCTGGTACATTGCATTACGTACCTCGCTTTCAGTTAACTTTACATCAACCTGGTGTTAATGGGTCATGGTTTGAGATGTAGTTCTGTTCTTCAGTTCTCCCAGCAGATAATTTATTTAATTCAGTGATCTGCCCTGGTGGTCTCCATCAGTGATGTCTGTGAATATGTCACCTTTCCTTTTCCCAAACAGTGTTTGTTTTCCCCAACCTCATCCACTTTCCCTCACAAACAGCTGCCAGCAGATGTTTGTTCAGCTGCAGATGTACACCCTGAAGCTCTTCCACTAAGTGAGGCTTTACCTACACTTCCTCCGAGCTTTTTTCCTTTTAGAGATATGGCCTAGCTCTAGCCCTTTTAAGTGCTCCATCCTCACTGACCCCTCTGACTGGACGTCAGACCTGTTTAAATTGAGGGAACCAAACCTCTGCTCCACACTGTGGGGCTTCTGAACACCTCTCAGGTTCTGGCGTCTTTGCCACTTCCAACTTATTCCATTCTGTCATGATGATTAATTTCCCCCCTATATCCATAAACAGTTTCATTCAGCAATTCCAATTCTGTTGGTTTGGGGGAGGGGTGGATGAAAAAGAGAGAGAGCGAGAGAGAGAAAGAAAGAAAGAAAGAGAGACAGACAGACAGATATGCACAGAGACAGAGAGAGAGAGAGAAAAAGACAGAGACAGAGAGAGACAGACAGACAGACAGAGACAG
>NW_025192739.1:0-3767 GCF_004010195.1 Chiloscyllium plagiosum | reverse complement strand
GATTGCTTCCACCAATGAGAGCGTTGCCATATGTGGAGAGGTTGAGCCGCCTGTGACTTTGTCACTAAAATTTCCAAGACTGAGAGCGTGTATTCCAGAAACATACGCAATTTTGGCGGGGATAGATAAGAGAGAGGCTGGCAATTTGTTTCTGATTGTGGTTGAGACACGGGTTCCGTGACATGGTTTCAAGATTAGGGGGAGTAGATTTCGGCCAGCTAAATCTCTTTTATTCCACAGAGAGTTGTGATCCGATGAATTTCTCGAGCCCTGGAAGCAGTAGATATGCAGGTGACTGGAACAACACAGCAAACAAGACAGCATCAGGAAGTGGAGAAGTCAACTTTTCGGATGTAATGCTTCTTCAGAACGTTTCACCACCCCTCATGCTGCCGATTTGCTATGTTCTACCAGCATCCTGCCTTACAACTTTGGATTCCAACATCTGCATTTGTTTTTTTGTGTCGGACGAAGGAAGCAGGAGAGTCAGCTCCATTCTTCAAGACATAGTTGGATAGGTTTTTGCATGGGAGGGAAATCGACGTTTATGGGGATAATGCCGGTCGGAGTTGAGATAAAGAATAGATCAACCATGATCTTAATGAGAGTTGTAGCAGGTTCGTTTGGACAAATTGTCTACTCCTGCTTCTATTACCATGAAATACCCCTTTCAAATGTTCCTGTTCTCAACTAAGAACTACGCCCCCAAGGATTTGACATTTCGCTCATCGGGAAAAACAGCATTTGCCAACCATGTCCATGACTCTAAAAACTGTTTTTTTTTCTGAGGTGTCCCTCAGCTTCCAATGTTTCAGTAACTCTAAATTTGTTCTACCTCTCCTGGTACATCATTCACTCCAGTCCGGATCACGTTGTGCTTATCCTCTTTTATACCCTGTACAAAACATTCCCGCCCTTCCATTGGGGTGAATACAAGAACGATACACAGTACTGCAAACGTGACTGAAATATACAGCTAGGTAAAAAGAATGACTGCAGATGCTGGAAACCAAATTCTGGATTAGTGGTGCTGGAAGAGCACAGCAGTTCAGGCAGCATCCAAGGAGCTTCGAGATCGACGTTTCGGGCAAAAGCCCTTCATCAGGAATAAAAGCTGCAAAGTCAACGTTAGCACGTAATGGCCCAGCAATCTAAACTTTAAATACAGTCAACCCACAATTATTATATTAGTATACATCTTCCAACTTCATTTCCACTTATGCAAGTTCTTTATTAAGCGTGAAATATATGAAACTTCCTTAAATTTCATATTACCTCAATGGTTTCTTCGAGAGGCAAACATGGAAACGATAAAGTAATCTCTGCCTTCAATAATTCTGAATGTGCACGGCAACAGAACAAGCACTGATCATTGTAATACTGCACTGCTGACATTTTAGCGCATCAACAATAATCTATTGCTCCTTCTCTATGCTTTTTGGCCTGTCAGTCAATTATCAAAAATTATCAACATTTTGGACGACGTGATCGACTGTGTTAAAGAATGCTAAGCAAAGAAAGCCAGTTTCATTTGAAATGTTGCATTTACGTTTCAGCAGCGCCAAATGGGCAAGAACTTGTCACAACCTCAGCACAAAATTGCACAGACATTTTGAAGCACGAATCCAAAGGAAACTGGGAGTTATTGATATCAAGGAAGCATTGACCAAATGTGGTATCAACGAAAGTTCACGAAGCTAGAAATAATAGAACTGGGAGAAAAACATCATGCTGACAAGGAAGGAATACTTTGTGAGTTTACTGGATGCCAGTAACAGGAAACCCAGGACAAAACAGTAGGTGTTTCTCAGACGGGTATCGTGTGAGGAAATGTCTTTACTACAACATCAAACATATTCCCGCCACGACAATGTGAGAGGTTTTGATGATTTCTGAGTAAGGAACAACGCTCATTAAGATTCAATTCATTTCAGATCATACAGTTTCCACATATGTGTGCAGCAATGCATGAAAAATATCCAGGTTATGTGTACTAAATAATAACAATCATTCCAATGAAAATAGGGCGGGAAAAATAGAAATCTCTAACAAGTCACGTTTCATTCGCTTAACTGTATCAGTTGCACAATCTGATTGATCATCTCCAGGAATTGCACAAGCAGAAACTGCGTCCGACATCAATTGCTCCAATACTGAGGAAACATTACCACATACTTGAAATAATTGATGTCCTGTTAATGTCTTTTCCGAACGTGCTCCAAACATAATGTACCAAGAACGTTTGTTCTCTTCTACTCGTGGAAACTTGTAAATGTAAAGCTCATGACGCATATAATCAGTATTCGTTGATATATCTTAGTGTTCTCCTGTCTGGTTGTCGAAAGTGAAGACTTCATATCCGAGTATGGTGCAAATGAGTTGGGGGATGGAATGCGGAATGTGGAAATTGGTAGTTGTTGGCATTGAGTGGTGAGGCTGTTGCAGTTGTGCCGTCGTGGTGGAGGATGTTGTTGCAGAATTTTAAACATTGCACTGTGACGTGGAATGTTCCTGTTTCGTCTGGTGGAGAAATGCTGAGTTCCTCTATGAAGACTTTAGTTTCGTGTTCGAAACTGAGGGTTCCTTGTGCATTCGTTTCAGGCTACCTTCGACACAGCCACAGAGATTCGCATAACAGATTCCGTTCCCTGACATGATTGGCCATTCAGGTATGTTTGTTTGTGTACCTTCGGAATGTATTGAAGTTTTCAATGCGACAACTACGCAGGATGCGGGTGCATAGGATAATCTGAAGGTGTGGATCAAATGTCAGAGATCAATCTGTTGAGTTGACCGTTGTATTATTTGACCGCATCAGCAATTGCTCTCTTTTGTGTTTCTGGTTGTTTAGTTGCCAGTATGCTTTTTTGCAGTAGTTCATTCTATTCTGTGCGACGATGGATTATGCAATGTTTGATGACGATGCTGCGTTTGATCTTGTGTTGAGGTAACATCCTGCGCTATCTTGTGAGTGCAGCTAATGAATTTGGCGTTGCTATACCTGCTGACAGCTTGTAACTCGAAAACAAGCCAAGAACAGCAATGTTCCAGAGGTGTCCAACACGACTCTTACTTTTTTGGTCGCTGCACTGCGCAACTCTCTATCGAATATGTTGCTTTCGTTGGGCTTTCTCCCTAATGTGCTCGCTGCTAACGTCTTGTAGCTTGTGGAAGAATTCCAAAGCCTCATTCATCTGTTGAATTCATCTGTCAGGAGACCAATGGGTTGCAATTTGGTCGTGGGGCAAAAATTAAGTCCTCAGCTGCAAAACTCGTTTTCGACTATTTGATGTGTTTAGTCATGCTACTTGATAATGTATTCCCGTGTGATGGTACGAATTTCAAAACAGAAGATGGTGGTAACGCCAAATTTCTGCAGTTACCTGTTCTAGGCGTGTATGGAGGTGGTGTGGTTCCGTTGATCCGTCTGCTTCACAGTGTCACATACCTGGTCCACTGTATCCTGAGCGCATGCTGAAAATATCGACTCCACCTCGATTTCAAAGTTGCAGATTCTGCTGCAGAGCTGGTGCACGAGATGGTTGAGGTGTATTGGAGATTTGCAACGGCAGCGTTTTTGAGTTTACTCCGTGATGCAGGTCAATTGAGTGGGTTTGCGATCTGTAGTCCAAGATCATCCCAACGCCTTCACTTCCTGCAATAAAACAAGTGCCGAATCATAAAGAGACCATCGTTCAAAACGAAGTCCCCCCCCGCCAGCGTTCACAGCAACTTTGACAAGAGCACCACATGCTGCCACGGCATCA
>NW_025192738.1:0-3767 GCF_004010195.1 Chiloscyllium plagiosum | reverse complement strand
GGCTTTCATGCATAATGCCGGGACCTTACGTTTCCTATAAGTGAATTTGGCATTTATTACAATTCTTATAATTTGATTTTAAGTTCTGCCATCAGCTGTGCTTGGATTTGAAATAGTGCCTTAAGAATAATATCCTGCACTTCTGAATTACTGCTCAACAACAAAACTACTCTGATATGGAGTCACGATTGTGAAGCTTGGAGACAAGATAACAGTTTGATCGAAATATGTGTAACTGGAACGGTGGGTGCTGAAAAGCTGGAACCATAAAGACTGATTTTACCAAGGCATAGAAAACGGTTTATTCAGGAACAGCACTGACACAGAAGTGGAACGTGGGATACAATGGAGGGGCTGATGGACAGGTTTTGCAATGAAGACAACAGTTAGACATAATTCAGTTCAAGGCAAAAAAAGTCCTCGATACTATGAACAGTTTCGTTCTCAGATATGAGGGCGAGGTCTGAAGTTGATGGGTAATGAATGGAGTTGGTTTCTGAGACTGATTACGTTAGTTTCAGGCATTGTCAAAAGGGAATAAAATCGAAATAACAATGAAATTCAACATACTTTATGGAATTAATAAAATGACAAGATAAAGAGACTTACCAGGTGCACCAATGATAGCAAGAATGGGATAGTAACCCGCCTGAATAATCAGCAGTACACCTAATATCCAATATGATACAATTTCCCAACAACAGGAAATATATAAAAGACCCCATAATAAACTCCTGTCGATTGTTGGAACATTACATTCTAACGTTCTCAGATTCTGATCCATTGTTGGAACAGTCCAGTCTAATTGTCTCAGATTCTGATCTCTTCTTTCCATGTCTCTGCAGATGTTGATCCTTGTTATTATCGGAGTTGATCCATCTGCTGCTACAACGGGATAAATCACTGAAAGAAGCCTCGTAATAATAGGAGAGGGAAAGCCTGCAGTTACACAGTTCGAATCCTTGGAGAGTGACGTCAATCACGGTCACTAAACAAACATTTCCAGTTAACACGTTTCACTACAGCACTTTCAGTTCGCAATAGTAACTTTATCGGTTTGGATGTTGACACCACTGACTATCGGTCTCATTTCACATCAGCAATTGCTCGATTCGGTAAACAGAGAGGTTTGGATGTTTTCTTTTTGCAGGCCAAATGATTTTGCCGTGTTTTTTATGTACAATGCACCATGTCCCACCAGCCCCATCCCAAAACAGCACATGTAATGAAGATATTGTTCCTTTGCTGATCACTCGTCCACTATAACACACCAAGCAAATGATTGTCACTGGGCAGGCTTGCTCTAACGACAAAGAGGAAGCATGGATTTGTTTGAACTTGCCTTTCATTGCTCTAATAAGGCAATTTTTTTTGCAGTGTATTGACTATAACGAGGGAACATTTACATTTGAAACTTCAGTCTAAAGTGAATTATCATATGAACAATGAACTTGCTCCTTAAAACATATGGATTAATGAGCCAGAGACACGATGAATACTATATTGGTTAGGAGGCAGAAAGGAATGAGACCAGCGGCTATGGAGATGGCAGGCGAATTCAGTAATAACCTCAGAGTTTGCAGAGTCTACACATCGTCTTATTTGTGTTGCTGTCAACCGAAGGCCCTCTCCTGTGTTATATGACACTGATTATCTGTCTTTTGTGATAGTACCTAAAAATGCCTCACTCCTTCAGGTTATCATGACGCCTTGTCTATTACACAGGCATCTACAACGAATTTCTTCCATTAAGTCATTGTACAATTCTGTTTGGAAACTCCTCACCTGTCCCTCTCAATCTTCCATGTTACCACCTCCAGACTCTACATCCATCTCGATCTTAGAGACCACCTTAACTCCATAACCTTCTTCGACCGACCTTCAACTGTAAATTCTGGCAGAATCTTTACGACACATAATTTCTTTAAACTCATCTCAACCATCACCCTGCCCCTTTAATCTCGAATTAACCCGAAATCCATACCGACCTCTCTAACATCCTCCAAACCCAAAAACACCGTCTCTCTAACCTTCTCCAAACACGATACCCCTCTCCATTTATCAAACCTTCTTCAAACGCTACATGCCATTCACTCCCTTACTTTCTTAACACCCCTCCTGATCTCTCAAACTTCCTGCTAATCCTACAACGTCGCTGTTTCTGTAGCGTCCTCCAACCCGGACACTCCTCCCTCTTTCACAAACCTCCTTCTACTCATACACATATTGCTCTTTTACAAATCTCCACGAATCTGTATCCTTTCCTATGTCTCTAAGCTCCACAAAACTACAACCCTACCAATTTCTCTAAACTCCTCCAGCTTCAACATCACCCATATCTCGATAATCTCCTCCAGGCAGAGCACTCCTTCCTGCCTTACTGTCCTCCTCCATACCGCACGCCACTTCCTATTGCTCTAACTTCCTCCAAACCCTACACTCCTCCCTTGCTATCGAACCTCTTCCAAACCCTGCACTCCTCCGTATTTCTCTCATCTCTTCTAAACCCTGCAACATCCCCGTCTCTCCAAACGTCTGCAGCTTCTTAATCCCTCCCAAATAACATCTCTAACTTCCTCCAGGCTCTTCACCCTTCCTATCTCTCCACACTTGTCCAGCAACTTCATCCCTCCTGATCTTTCTAACCGCATCGACATCCGACACTGTATCTTTTTTCGCTAACAACCTCCAGCTCCTTTACCCCTCCCTAACTCTCCAACCATCTCCTGTCCCTAAAACCCTCCCTATCTTTCTAAACTGCTTCAGCTCCTACATGCATCCCTATTTCTCTAACCTCCTACAGAACATACACCCCCCTTTTCCTCTAACCACTTCCAGCTCCAAACCTCTCCCTTTGTCTGTACGTATCTCCAGCCGCTCCATGACTTCTTTTCCCTGTAATCACCATCAGTCATCTCACCCCTCGCATCTCTCTAAACTTCAGTTGTCACCCAACACACATTATCCTGTGAATGGATTAAAGTTCTCATGAGCCTGCTCTCGCATGCACAGACATTGATATCTCTGTAGAGTCTCCAGCTTTGTTTGCCCTGTGTCGATAAATCTCCATAATTGCTTTCTTATATCCTAATATCTCCAGTCTTCTTTTTCATCCTGTGTAACATCTGATGCTATGCTTTTCTATCTCGAGAATATCTCCTGATGTGCATTCCTATCTCTGTAACATCTCCAGCCTTGCATTCGTGTCTGTGTAACATCTCCAGACTTGCTTTCCTATCTTTGTAATATCTCCGGCCTTGTTTTATTACCTCTATCCCTGTGGTTAAATGACATCAGCAACCCGAGGAAACCTAAACATATAAATCGAAAGTCTGCCCTGCCATCAGTGCTACATCCGAAGGCTCGCTGCTGATGTTATCTAGTATTATGGCGTAACGTCTGAAAACGAACAGTCCAGCTCAGCGAGCAAGGCGACATCCACAACCTCAACCTGAGCAACAAATCTTTTGAAAACTCGCTGTTCTTTCCTATGCCTGTAACATCTACAGCATTGCTTTCCTGTCTCTTTAACATCTTCAGCGTTGCTTTCCTTTCTATGCACCATCTCCTGCTCAGCTTTCCTATATCCATAACATCTCCAGCCTTGCTCTCCTACTTTTGTGACATCACCAGAATTGTTATTTCAATTTCTCTAACATCTCCAGCCTTGTTTCCTTATCTCTGTATCCAGCTTTCCTTTCCTATCTCTGTAACATCTCGAACCATGTTTTTATCTATGTCGGAAACATCTCCAACCTGGCTTTCCT
>NW_025192737.1:0-3767 GCF_004010195.1 Chiloscyllium plagiosum | reverse complement strand
AGCCAGAGAGTGGGGAATCGATGGAATTCACTGTCACAGAAAGCTGTGGAGGCCGGGTCACTGAGAATATTTAAGATGGAGATAGATAGGTTCGTGATTGTCAAGGGGATCAAGGGTTACAGGGAGGAAGTGGGAGAATGGGGTTGAGAAACCTATCAGCCATGATTGAATGGTAGAGCAGACCCAATGGGCTGAATGGCCTAATTTCTGCTCCTGTCTTATGGGTGGCCAAGTGACACATAAGGTTTCATGTAGATAAGGGTGAAGTGATTCATCTGAGCAGAAAGAAAGCAAAGAGACAACAGAAAATAAGTAGTACAGTTTGAAAGCGGGATGAATGAGCAGAAGAAACTTGCAATATACAAATAAAAGACATGAAAGGGGTCAGGACAGGTCAACATAGAGTTTTATAACTGAAAATGTGTTGCTGGAAAAGCGCAGCAGGTCAGGCAGCATCCAAGGAACAGGAGAAGCAGCCCTCACTTTCTCTCATAGAGTTTTATAAGACTTGCAACACCCTAGGCTTTATCAATCGGTCTATTGTGCAGAGAAGCAAGTAAGTTATGATAAAGTGATATAAAACATGTGTTCACGTTCACCTGCTGTGTTGTGTCCAGTTCTGGGCACTGTAATTTAAGAAGGTTTGAAAAACATTGAAGAGAGAACAGAAAAGATTCACAAGGATCATTCCAGGGATGAAACCCTTCGGTTATGTGGAGAGATCGGGGATGCTCGTGCAGTTTCTCTTGAACTGTAGGCTGAGAGGAGATTAAAATGTTCAAAATCGTGAGGTTTTCTAAAAAAAAAAGATTCATTCGTGGTACGTGGTGAAACTGGCTGGGCCAGCATGTATTACCCATCCCTAGTCGCCCCTTGAGAAAGTGGGGGTGAGCTGCCTTTGTGAACTGCTGGAGTCCATGTGCTGTGGGTTGACCCACAATACCATGAGGGAGGGAATTCCAGGATTTTGATTCAGCAATAGTGAAGGAACAAGGACTTATTTCCAAGTCAGGATGGTATGTGGCTTGGAGGGTAACTTGCAGTGTTCCCAAGTAGCTGCTGTCTTTGTCCTTCTAGAAGGAGGTGGTCATGGGTTGGTGAAGGTGCTGTTTGAGGATCTTTGGTGAGTTTCTGCGGTGCATCTTGTAGATCGAACACACTGCAGCTCTGAGCGTTGGTGGTGACAGAGGGAGGGGAGGTTTGTGGACACAACACAAAAAGTGAAACTGTTCCTGTTAGTGAAAGGATCAAGGAGGATCCAGGCTTATGGAGATCATCAAAACAAACATAAGGGAAGGATTTAAATTAAAGGAAGGTGAAGGTCTAGTGGTTTTATTGATGAACTGTTAATCCAGAAACCAGGGAAATGTTCTGGGACAAAAATAGAAGTTGCTGGAAAAGCTCAGCAGATCTGGCAGCATTTGTGAAGAGAAATTAAAGTGAACGTTATGGCTCTGGTGACCCTTGCTCAGAACTGGGAAGGGTCTAAGGAAGGGACACCAGATCCCGAAACGTTAACTTTGATTTCTCTGCATAGATGCTGCCAGATCTCTTGAGCTTTTCCAGTAAGTTCTGCTTTTGTTTCTGATTTATAGCATCCGCAGTTCTTTCAGCTTTTATGCAATATTCCAGGGACCTGGGTCTGAATCCCACCGTGGAATTTGAATTCAGTAAAAATCTGGAATTAATTAATCCATTGCTGATTGCTGGAAAAACCCCATCTGGTTCACTAATGTCCTTTCAGGAGAGAAACTGTCATCCTTACCTGGTCTGGCCTACACGAGACTCAGGATCTACAGCAATGTGGGTGATCTTTAACTGCCTTCTGGACAATAAATACTGGCCTAGGCTTGCGATGCCCACATCTCGTGAGTGAGTTTAAAAAAATTTTACAGCAAATACGTAGGATCAGAGAGGCACTGGCAGAGTGTGGGGGATAGATCCAACTGGGACTTCCAAAAGACAGTTGGATAATTATCTGAAGGGAAAAGAGGTACGGGGCTACAGGGAAAGGACAGAGGACTATCATTGGCTGAGCTACTCCTGCAGAGGACTGACATAAACACGATGGCCGTCTTCCATGTCGGAACAATTGAAAAATCAGGGACAGAAGAAATTTCGTAGAAGGCTTCGAGGGATGAAGGATTCTGGTAACTGGAAGAGAGTGGAGAAACGAGTTATCTTTCACGAGTCAGAGAAGAATAAGGGGAGACTTGATTGTCAGGAAGGATTGAAGACTGAGGAACTGAAACGGGATCAATAATAGCGTGACCCTGATTTGAAATGGTGGCAAAAGTAACAGAAGACACATAGAGTCATAAGAGATGTACAGCACGGAAACAGACCCTTCGGTCCAACCTGTCCGTGCCGACCAGATATCCCAACCCAATCCAGTCACACTTACCAGCACCCGGCCCATATCCCTCCAAACCCTTCCTATTCATATACCCATCCAAATGCCCCTTAAATGTTGCAATTGTACCAGCCTCCACCACTTCCTCTAGCAGCTCATTCTATACACGTACCACCCTCTGTGTGAAAAAGTTGCCCCTTAGGTCTCTTTTATATCTTTCCCCTCTCACCCTGAACCTATGCCCTCTAGTTCTGGATTCCCCGATCCCAGGGAAAAGACTTTGCCTGTTTACCCTATCCATGTCCCTCATAATTTTGTAAATCTCTATAAGGTCTCCCCTCAGCCTCCGACGCTCCAGGGAAAACAGTCCCAGCCTGTTCAGCCTCTCCCTATAGCTCAGATCCTCCAACCCTGGCAACATCCTTGTAAATCTTTTCTGAACCCTTTCAAGTTTCGCAACACCTTTCCGATAGGAAGGAGACCAGAATTGCATGCAATATTCCAATAGTGGCCTAACCAATGTCCTGTGGGAGTACGTTTCTGCACAGATGGTTAGGACTGGAGCACAATGTCGCATTGAGACCCAATGGTCCCCTTCAAAAGAGAATTGCATGAAAACTTGATTGAGATTAAAATAAAGACAGGGATATGGGTGAGAGAAGGGAGAGTGAGATACCTTGGATTGCTCTGCCTAAGGGCTAGAGCTAATTGAATGGGTCAAATGGCCTCTTTCTGTGTAATATCAATCCTTGATTACAGGAAACGGGACACTCTGAATACATCTAGGAAGGCAGCACAGTGGGTAGATTGTCTGCTCCATGCCAGGGAATAGTGATCATAATTTGAAGATAGTTATGGAAAATGAAAAAACTGGTCCTCAGGTGACAGTGCTAAATTGGGTAAAGACCAATTATTACAGTATTAGGCAGGAGCTGGAGAAATTAAATTGGGGACAGCTTTTTGAGTGTAAGTCCACACATTTAGGAGGATGAAAAATAAGGATAACAAAGATTCAGGAAACCTGGATGACAAGAGATTTAGGGTGTAGGTTTGCTTGCTGAGCTGTAGGTTTGCTATCCAGACGTTTCATTACCTGGCTAGGTAACATCATCAGTGGCGACCTCCAAGTGAAGCGAAGCTGTTGCCTCCTGCTTTCTATTTATGTGTTTGTCCTGGATGGGGTTCCTGGGGTTTGTGGTGATGTCATTTCCTGTTCGTTTTCTGAGGGGTTGATAGATGGCATCTAGATCTATGTGTTTGTTTATGGCGTTGTGGTTGGAGTGCCAGGCCTCTAGGAATTCTCTGGCATGTCTTTGCTTAGCCTGTCCCAGGATAGATGTGTTGTCCCAGTCGAAATGCTGGTTTTTTTCATCCGTGTGTCGGGCTACGAGGGAGAGGGGGTCGTGTCTTTTTT
>NW_025192736.1:0-3767 GCF_004010195.1 Chiloscyllium plagiosum | reverse complement strand
GACACACAGAGCTGTGACTCTCCACATCACCGGTGAGTGATACACACAGCTGAGATTCTCCACATAACCGGAGAGTGATACACACAGCTGTGATTATCCACATCATCGGAGAGTGAGACACACAGCTGTGACTCTCAACATCACCGGAGAGTGATACACACAGCTGTGATTCTCCAAATCACCGGAGAGTGATACACACAGCTGTGACTCTCAACATCACCGGAGAGTGATACACACAGCTGTGATTCTCCACATCACCAGAGAGTGATACACACAGCTGTGAGTCTCCACATCACCGGAGAGTGATACACACAGCTGTGACTCTCCACATCACCAGAGAGTGACACACAGAGCTGTGACTCTCCACATCACCGGAGAGTGATACACACAGCTGTGACTCTCTACATAATCGGACAGTGATACGCACAGCTGTGATTCTCCACATCACCGGAGAGTGATACACACAGCTGTGACTCTCCACATCACCAGAGAGTGATACATATAGCTGTGAGTCTCCACATCACCGGAGAGTGATACATATAGCTGTGAGACTCCACATCACCGGAGCGTGGTACACACAGCTGTGATTCTCCACATCACCAGAGAGTGATACGCACTGCAGTGACTCTCCACATCACCGGAGAGTGATACACACAGCTGTGACTCTCCACATCACCGGAGAGTGACAAACACAGCTGTGACTCCACACATCACCGGAGAATGATACACACAGCTGTGATTCTCCACATCACCGGAGAGTGACAAACACAGCTGTGATTCTCCACATCACCGGAGAGTGATACACACAGCTGTGATTCTCCACATCACCAGAGACTGATATACACAACTGTAATTCTCCACATCACCGGAGAGTGATACACACAGCTGTGACTCTCCTCATCACACTAGAGTGATACACACAGCTGTAATTCTCCACATCACCGGGGAGTGATACACAGAGCTGTGACTCTTCACATCACTGGAGAGGGATACACACAGCTGTAATTCTCCACATCAACGGAGAGTGATTCACAGAGCTATGATTCTCCAAATCACCGGAGAGTGATGCACACAGCTGTGACACTCCACATCACCGGAGAGTGATACACACAGCTGTGACTCTCCAAATCACCGGAGAGTGATACACACAGCTGTGACTCTCCACATCACCGGAGAGCGATACACACAGCTGTGATTCTCCACATCCCCAGGGAGTGATCCACACAGCTCTGAATCTCCACATCACCGGAGAGTGATACACACACCCGTAACTCTCCACATCCCCAGGGAGTGATCCACACAGCTCTGAATCTCCACATCACCGGAGAGTGATACACACACCCGTAACTCTCCACATCCCCAGGGAGTGATCCACACAGCTCTGAATCTCCACATCACCGGAGAGTGATACACACACCCGTAACTCTCCACATCCCCAGGGAGTGATCCACACAGCTCTGAATCTCCACATCACCGGAGAGTGATACACACACCCGTAACTCTCCACATCCCCAGGGAGTGATCCACACAGCTCTGAATCTCCACATCACCGGAGAGTGATACACACACCCGTAACTCTCCACATCCCCAGGGAGTGATCCACACAGCTCTGAATCTCCACATCACCGGAGAGTGATACACACACCCGTAACTCTCCACATCCCCAGGGAGTGATCCACACAGCTCTGAATCTCCACATCACCGGAGAGTGATACACACACCCGTAACTCTCCACATCCCCAGGGAGTGATCCACACAGCTCTGACTCTCCACATCACCGGAGAGTGACAAACACAGCTGTGACTCCACACATCACCGGAGAATGATACACACAGCTGTGATTCTCCACATCACCGGAGAGTGATACACACAGCTGTGATTCTCCACATCACCGGAGAGTGATACACACAGCTGTGATTCTCCACATCACCGGAGAGTGATACACACAGCTGTGATTCTCCACATCACCGGAGAGTGATACACACAGCTGTGATTCTCCACATCACCGGAGAGTGATACACACAGCTGTGACTCTCCACATCACCGGGGAGTGATACACACAGCTGTGATTCTCCACATCACCGGAGAGTGATACATAAAGCTGTGATTCTCCACATCACCGGACAGTGACACACAGAGCTGTGATTCTCCACATCACCGGACAGTGACACACAGAGCTGTGATTCTCCACATCACCGGACAGTGACACACAGAGCTGTGATTCTCCACATCACCGGACAGTGACACACAGAGCTGTGATTCTCCACATCACCGGACAGTGACACACAGAGCTGTGATTCTCCACATCACCGGACAGTGACACACAGAGCTGTGATTCTACACATCACCGGAGAGTGACATGCACAGCTGTGATTCTCCACATCACCGGAGAGTGAGACACACAGCTGTGCCTCTCAACATCACCGGAGAGTGAGACACACAGCTGTGACACTCCACATCACTGGAGAGTGATACACACAGCTGTAACTGTCCACATCACCGGAGAGTGATACACACAGCTGTGACTCTCAACATCACCGGAGAGTGAGACACACAGCTGTGACACTCCACATCACTGGAGAGTGATACACACAGCTGTGATTCTCCACATCACCGGAGAGTGATACACACCGCTGTGACTCTCCACATCACCGGAGACTGATACACACAGCTGTGACTCTCAACATCACCGGAGAGTGATACACACAGCTGTGATTCTCCACATCACCGGAGAGTGATGCACACAGCTGTGACTCTCAACATCACCGGAGAGTGATACACACAGCTGTGACTCTCCACATCACCGGGGAGTGATACACAAAGCTGTGATTCTCCACATCACCAGAGAGTGACACATGGAGCTGTGATTCTCCACATCACCGGAGAGTGAGACACACAGCTGTGATTCTCCACATCACCGGAGAGTGACACACACAGCTGTGACTCTCAACATCACCGGAGAGTGATACACACAGCTGTGACTCTCACATCACCGGAGAGTGATACACACAGCTGTTATTCTCCACATCACCGGAGAGTGATACACACAGCTGTGACTCTCCACATCACCGGAGAGTGATACACACAGCTGTGACTCTCCACATCACCGGAGAGTGATACACACAGCTGTGACTCTCCACATCACCGGGGAGTGATACACACAGCTGTGATTCTCCACATCACCAGAGAGTGACACATAGAGCTGTGATTCTCCACATCACCGGAGAGTGAGACACACAGCTGTGATTCTCCACATCACCGGAGAGTGACACACACAGCTGTGACTCTCCACGTCACCGGAAAGTGATACACACAGCTGTGATTCTCCACATCTCCGGAGAGTGACACACACAGCTGAGATTCTCCACATCACCGGAGAGTGATACACACAGCTGTGACTCTCCACATCACCGGAGAGTGATACACACAGCTGTGAGTCTCGACATCACCGGAGAGTGATACACACAGCTGTGACACTCCACATCACCAGAGAGTGAGACACACAGCTGTGACTCTCTACATAATCGGAGAGTGAGACACACAGCTGTGACTCTCCACATTACCGGAGAGTGATATACACAGCTGTAATACTCCACATCACCGGAGAGTGATACACACAGCTGTGATTCTCCACATCACCGGAGAGTGATACACACAGCTGTGACTCTCCACATTACCGGAGAGTGATATACACAGCTGTGATACTCCACATCACCGGAGAGTGATACACACAGAGCTGTGATTCTCCACATCACCAGAGAGTGATA
>NW_025192735.1:0-3767 GCF_004010195.1 Chiloscyllium plagiosum | reverse complement strand
AAAACTGCTACCCACTCAGGTTAGTAATAAACAGTTCAGTAACGGCTACACACTCAGGTCAGTCATAAACAGTGCAATAACTGCATCCCACGCTAATAAACAATACAATAACTGCTACCCACGCAGGTCAGTAATAAACTGCGACCCACTCAGGTTAGTAACAAACAGTACAATAACTGATACCCACACAGGTCAGTAATAAATTGCTATCCACTCAGGTTAGTAATAAACAGTACTATAACTGCTACCCACAGAGGTCAGTAATAAACAGGACAATAACTACTACCCACGCAGATCAGTAATAAACAGTACAATATCTGCTACACACACAGGTTAGTAATAAACAGTTCAGTAAGTGCTACCCACTCAGGTCAGTAATAAACAGTACAATAACTGCTACCCACGCAGGTCAGTAATAAACAGGACAATAACTGCGACCCACGCAGGTCAGTAATAAACAGTACAATATCTGCTACACACACAGGTCAGTAATAAACAGTTCAGTAACTGCTACCCATCAGGTCAGTAATAAACAGTACAATAACTGCTACCCATGCACGTCAGTACTAAACAATACAATAACTGCTTCCCACGCAGGTCAGTAATATACAGTACAATAACTGCTACCCACACAGGTCAGTAATAAACTGTAATAAACTGCTACCCACTCAGATCACTAATAAACAGTAAATTAACTGCTGCCCACACAGGTCAGTAATAAACAGCACAATAACTGCTGCCCATGCAGGTCAGTAATAAACAGTACAATAACTGCTGCCCACAAAGGTCAGTAATAAACAGTACTATAACTGCTACCCACACAGGTCAGTAGTATACAGGACAATAACTGCTACCCACTCAGGTCAGAAATAACCAGTACAACAACTGCTATCCACTCAAGTCAGTAATAAACAGTACTATAACTGCTACCCACGCAGGTCAGTAATAAACAGTAGTATAACTTCTAACCACGCAGGTCAGTAATAAACTGCTAACCACAAAGGTCAGTAATAAACAGTACTATAACTGCTACCCACGCAGGTCAGTAATAAATTGCTAACCACGCAGGTCAGTAATATACAGTACTATAACTGCTACTCACGCAGGTCAGTAACAAACTGCTACCCAGACAGGTCAGTTAGAAACAGAACAATAACTGCTACCCACACAGGTCAGTTTAAAAAACTGTAATAAACTGCTACCCATGCAGGTCATTAATAAACAGTACAATAACTGCTACCCACGCAGGTCAGTAATAAACTGCTACCCCCCACTCTGGTCAGTAATAAACAGTACAATATCTGCTATCCACACAGGTCAGAAATAAACAGGACAATGACTGCTACCCACGCAGGTCAGTAAAAACTGTAATGAACTGATTCCCCACACTCAGGTCAATAATAAACAGTAGAATAACTGCTGCCCACACAGATCAGTTATAAACAGTGCAATAACTGCTGCCCACAAAGGTCAGTAATAAACAGTACTATAACTGCTACCCACACAGGTCAGTAGTATACAGGACAATAACTGCTACCCACTCAGGTCAGTAATAACCAGTACAATAACTGCTACCCACGCAGGTCAGTAATAAACACTGCTATAACCTCTAACCACGCAGATCAGTAACAAACTGCTAACCACAAAGATCAGTAATAAACAGTACTATAACTGCTACCCACGCAGGTGAGTAATAAACTGCTAACCACGCAGGTCAGGAATATACAGTTCTATAAATGCTACTCAAACTGGTCAGTGACAAACTGCTACCCAGACAGGTCAGATAGAAACAGTACAATAACTGCTACCCACACAGGTCAGAAATAAACAGGACAATAACTGCTACCCACGCAGGTCACTAATAAACTGTAATGAACTTATTCCCCCCACTCAGGTCAGTAATAAACAGTACAATAACTGCTACCCACGCAGGTCTGTAATAAACAGTACAATAACTGCTACCCACACAGGTCAGTAATAAACAGTACAATAACTGTTACCCACGCAGGTCAGTAATAAACAGTACAAAAACTGCTACCCATGCAGGTCAGTAATAAACAGTACAATAACTGCTACCCACGCAGGTCAGTAATAAACAGTACAATAACTGCTACCCACTCAGATCAGTATTAAACAGTACAATAACTGCTACCCACACAGGTTAGTCATAAGCAGTACAATAACTGCTACCCACTGAGGTCAGTAATAAACAGTGCAATAACTGCTGTCCACGCAGGTCAGTAATAAACAGTACAACAACTGCTGCCCACAAAAGTCAGTAATAAACAGTACTATAACTGCTACCCACACAGGTCAGTAGTATATAAGGACAATAACTGCTGCACACTCAGGTCAGTAATAACCAGTACAATAACTGCTACCCACTCAGGTCAGTAATAAACAGTCCAGTAACAGCTACCCATGCAGGTCAGCAATAAACAGTAGTATAACTTCTAACCACGCAGGTCAGTAATAAACTGCTAACCACAAAGATCAGTAATAAACAGTACTATAACTGCTACCCACGCAGGTCAGTTATAAACTGCTTACCACGCAGGTCAGTAATATACAGTACTATAACTGCTACTCACGCAGGTCAGTAACAAACTGCTACCCACACAGGTCAGTAAAAGAACTGTAATAAACTGCTACCCATGCAGGTCATTAATAAACAGTATAATAACTGCTACCCACGCAGGTCAGTAATAAACTGCTATCCCCCACTCAGGTCAGTAATAAACAGTACAATATCTGCTATCCACACAGGTCAGAAATAAACAGGACAATGACTGCGACCCACACAGGTCAGTAATAAGCTGTAATGAACTGATAGCCCCCACTCAGGTCAGTAATAAACAGTACAATAACTGCTACCCACGCAGGTCTGTAATAAAAAGTACAATAACTGCTACCCACACAGGTCAGTAATAAACAGTATAATAACTGCTACCCACGCAGGTCAGAAATAAACAGTACAAAAAGTGCTACCCATGCAGGTCAGTAATAAACAGTACAATAACTGCTACCCACACAGGTCAGTAATAAACAGGACAATGACTGCGACCCACACAGGTCAGTAATAAGCTGTAATGAACTGATAGCCCCCACTCAGGTCAGTAATAAACAGTACAATAACTTCTACCCACACAGGTCAGTAATAAACAGTACAATAACTGCTACCCACTCAGATCAGTAATAAACAGTACATTAACTGCTACCCACTCAGATCAGTAATAAACAGTACAATAACTGCTACCCACACAGGTCAGTAATAAACAGTACAATAACTGCTACCCACAAAGGTCAGTAGTATACAGTACAATAACTGCTACCCACGCAAGTCAGTAATAAACTGGTACCCACTCAGGTTAGCAACAAACAGTACAATAACTGCTACCCACGCAGGTCAGTAATAAACTGCTACCCACTCAGGTTAGTAATAAACAGTACTATAAATGCTACCCACACAGGTCAGTAATAAACAGGACAATAACTACTACCCACGCAGATCAGTAATAACCTGCTACCCAGTCAGGTTAGTAATAAACAGTTTAGTAAGTGCTACCCACTCAGGTCAGTAATAAACAGTGCAATAACTGCTACCCACGCAGGTCAGTAATAAACAGTACAATATCTGCTACCCACACAGGTCAGCAATAAATAGGACAATAACTGCTACCCACACAGGTCAGAAATAAACTTCTACCCACTCAGGTTAGTAATAAACAGTTCAGTAACTGCTACCCGCTCAGGTCAGTAATAAACAG
>NW_025192734.1:0-3767 GCF_004010195.1 Chiloscyllium plagiosum | reverse complement strand
AATGATGAACTTTAGACTCATAAAACATAGAAACTTACAGCGCAGTACAGGCCCTTTATGGAACCACTCGGCTAATAAAGGAAGTTTAACTCATAGAACATAAAGCATTATAAAATAGTATAGGCCTTTTCGGAAACCTCTCGGCTGATAAAGGAAGTTAGACAAATACAGCATAGATAATTACATTGCATTTCAGGCACTTGATGGATCCCCTCGGCTAATAAATTCAGGTGGACTACTATAGCATATAACATTACAGCACAGTATATGCCCTTTATGTAACAATTCGGCAGATAAAGGAAGTTAAACCAATACAACATAAAACATTACAACGCAGTGCATGCCCTTTATGGAACCGTTTGGCTAACACAGGATATTTGAGACATAGAACATAGCACATTATAGCGCAGTACAGGCCCTTTATGGAATCACTCGGCTAAAAAAGGAAGTTAGACTGATACAACATATAACATTACAACGCAGTACATGCCCTTTGTGGAACAGCTCGGCTGATAGAGAAAGTTACACTCATAGAACAAAGAGCATTACAGTGCAGTACAGGCCCTTTAAGGAATCAATCGGTTGAAAAAGTAAGTTAGACTGATACAACGTGGAATATGCCAGCGCAACACAGGCCGTTTATGGAATCTCTCAGCTAACAGAGAATGTTACACTGATAGAACACAGAAAATGACAGCGCAGTACAGGCCCTTTATGGAAATGCTCAGCTCCCAAAGGAAGTTCGATGCACTGAGCAAAAAGCATCAGTGCGCAGAACAGGCCCTTTATCGAACCGCTCGGCTGATAAATGAAGTTAGATTACATAACATAGCACATTACAGCGCAGTTTTGGTCCTTTATGGAACCGCTCAGCGAATAAAGGAAGTTAGTCTCATAGAACATGGAACATGTCAGTGGAACAGGCCCTTTATGAAATCGCTTGGCTGAATAAGGAATTTAGACTCAGAGAACATAAAATGTTTCAGCGCAGTACAGGCCTTTTTCATGGAACCACTCAGCTAATAGAGGAAGTTAGACCACTACACCATAGAATATGACAGCGCAGTACAGGCCCTTTATGGAAATACACGGATAATAACAGACGTCAGACTAATACAACTTAGACCATTACTGCTCAGTGTAGGCCCTTTGAAGACCCACTCAGCTAATAAAGATTGTTAGACACATAGGGCATATTACATTACGGGACAATACAGGCGCTTTGTGGAACGGCTCGGCAAATGAAACAAGTTCGACCACTGCAACATAGAACAGGACAGTGCAGTACAAGCCCTTCATGAAAACGCTCAGCTAATAATGGACGTTAAACTAATACAACATAGAACATTACAACACAGTACAGGCCCTTAATAAACTGCTCAGCTAATAATGCAAGTTAGACTAAAACAACAGAGAACATTACAGCACAGAGCAGGCCCTTAATAAACTGCTCGATGAACACAGAAATTTACACTCATGTAACATAGAACATTACAGCGCAGTACATGCCCTTCATGAAAACGCTCAGCTAATAATGGACGTTAAACTAATACAACATAGAACATTACAACGCAGTACAGGCCCTTCATGGAACCGCTCGACTCATAAAGGAAGTTAGACTCAGAGAACATTGCAACCCTGCACAGGTCATTTATGCAACCGCTCGGCTAGTAAAGGAATTTAGACTGATACAACATAAAACATTACAGCGCTATACAAGCCCTTTATGGTATCACTCGGCTAATAAAGGAAGTTAGACACAGAGAACATAAAACATTACCGCGAGGTACAGGCCCTATATGGAAATGCAAGGTTAATACGGACGTTAGATTGATACAACAGAGAACATGACAGCGCAGTGCAGGCCTTTTATGGAACCACACGTCTAATAAAGGAAGTTAGACTAATGCAAAATAGACCACTACAATGCAGCTAATAATGAATATTAGACTCTTAGGACATATTACATTACAGGGCAATACAGTCCATTTTTAGAACCTTTCGGCTAATAAAACAAGTTAGACTAATACAACATAGAACAGGACAGCACAGTACAGGCCTTTATAGAACGGATCAGCTAA
This sequence comes from Chiloscyllium plagiosum, assembly GCF_004010195.1. Taxonomy (NCBI): domain Eukaryota; kingdom Metazoa; phylum Chordata; class Chondrichthyes; order Orectolobiformes; family Hemiscylliidae; genus Chiloscyllium; species Chiloscyllium plagiosum. The sequence goes on along the minus strand of NW_025192734.1, from coordinate 1,686 downwards.
TAAAGGAAGTTAGACATATTAGAATGTCGAACTTAACAGCGCAGTACAGGCCTTTATGGAAACGCTCGTCCAAAAAAGGTATTTAGACTCATTGAACGTAGAACATTACAGCGCGGGACAGACCCTTTATGAAAACGCTCGGCTAATAATGAACGCTGGACTAATTCAACATAGAACATGACAGTCCAGTACAAGTCCTTTATGAAACCGCTCGGCTAATAAAGGAACTTGGATGAATACAACATAGATAATTACAGCGCATTAAAGACCCATTATAGATGCTCTTGGCAGATAAAGGAAGTTAGACAAACAAAACATAGAACATTACAGCACGGTATGGAAATGTAAGGCTAATAACAGATATTAGACTGATACAACATAGAACATTACAGTGCGGTACAGGCCCATGATGGAACCGCTCGGCTGATGAAGGGAGTTAGACTAATACAACATAGAATAATATAGCACAGCACATGGTCTTTATGGAGCTACTCGGCTGATTAAGGAAGTTAGATTCATAGAACATAGAACAGTACTGCACAGCATAGGTCCTTGATGGAACCACTCGGCTAATAAAGGAAGTTAGGCTAATACAACTTTAAACATGACAGCACAATACGGGCGCTTTCGAGAACCACTCGTCTAATAAAGGAGGTTGGACTCATTGAACATAGAAAATTACAGAGCAGTACTGGTCCTGTGGAACTGCTTGGCTGATAAAGGAAGTTAGACATTGAATAAGACAGCACATTACGGGCTCGAAATTGAACTGCTCGGACAACCAAGGAAGTTAGACTCATAGAACGTAAAGCATTAGCGTGCAGTGCAGGGCCTTTATGGAAATGCTTGGCTAACAACGGAAGTTAGACTACTATAACATAAAACATCACAACGCAGTACTGGCCCTCTTTGGAACCACTCGGCTAATTGTGAAAGTTGCACTGATAGAACATAGAACATTACAGCGCACCACACTTCCTATATGGAACCTCTTAGCTGATAAAGGAAGTGAGACTAATATAACATAGATAATTACAGCATAGTAAAGGCCGTTTAAGGAACCCTTTGGCTCATAAAGGAATTTAGACTAATACGGCATAGAACTAATACGGCTATACAGCGCAGTACAGGCCCATTTGGGCACCGCTGGGCTAATAAAGGAAGTTAGACTCATGGAGCAAAGAACATCACAGTTTAGTACAAGCACTCTGTGGAACCACTCGGCTGTTAAGGGAAGTTAGACTGATCCAACATACATGATTACAGCGCAGTACAGGCCGTTTATGGCACCCCTTGTCTGATAAGGGAAGTTAGACTGGTACAACATATAACATTACAGCGCAGTAGAGACCCTGTCTGGAACCGTTCGGCTGATTAAGGAAGTTAGACTCATAGAACATAAAACATTACAGTACATGCCCTTTATGGAACCGTTCAGCTAATTGCGGATGTTAGACTAATACAACATCGAACATCACAGTGCAGTGCTGGACGTATATGGAATAGCTTGGCTGATTCAGGAAGTTAGACTAAGACAACATAGGACATTACAGCGCAGCCCTCCATGGAAACGCTCGGCTAATAGTGAAAGTTACTCTCACAGAACATAGAACATTACCGTGCACTACACAACTTTATAGAACTGTTCGCCTGATAAATGAAGTTAGACTCATAGAACATTACAGC
>NW_025192733.1:0-3766 GCF_004010195.1 Chiloscyllium plagiosum | reverse complement strand
AATGTTGGAGTGGAGTGTGGACAGTGATGGGGAAGTGGAGGAATCCAGGTACAATCCCAATATCAGAGGGGATTTTAATCAATGATGGGGTGAAGGAGGAATCTAGGAACAATGTAGAATATTAAATGTCTGAAAAGAGCAGCATGCTGTAGAGCTTTCTGTCTTCTAGTCATCAGGACGAAGATGATAATGCCAGATTTAAAAAATATCGTCAGTTTATAAGTAAGAAAAAGAGAGTGGTGATTGGTTGTCAAGTTTACTTGGATTTTCTGAGGCATTGCTATGGAAATAGCAACAGAGACCTACTGCTTCCTGAGCTCTCAGGCCATGAAACAATCCTCAATGCTGGAACATAGAACAGAACCAAAGAATTCCCACTGTGTGGAAACAGGCCATTCGGCCCAACCAGTCCACACCAACCCTCTGGAGAGTATCCCACGCAGACCCATTCCCCTACTCCTATTACTCTACATTTCTCCTGACAAATGCACCTATCCTACACACCCCTAAACACCATGGGCAATTTAGCATGGCCAATTCACCTAACCTGAAAAATGTGTTGCTGGAAAAGCGCTGGAATTCACCTAACCTGCACATCTTTGGACTGTGCAAAGCGCCGGAAGAAACCCACGCAGACAGGGAAGCATGTGCAAACTCCACACAGATGGGTGCCCAAGGCTGGAACTGAACACGGGTCCCTGGCACTGTGAAACAGCAGTGCTAACCACTGAGCCATTGTGCCACCCTAGCTCGTGATTCCACAAAATTGGTCCCTGGTTAGGAATGGATGTTGCTTTCAACAAGTGCAATGTGCCATGTTCCAAACTCAACTGGTGATCTGTAACTGACTGTTAGTGTAGGTGTTAACTGAATTGAAGAAGTACATCTAACAGTCGACATTTTATATTGCGTTTAAGCTGGGTAGGTCTGTACGCGACCTGTTATATACAACTAAAAGAACGTGCTAGAAGAAAGTGCAGATGCTGGAGATCAGAGTCGAGAGTGTGGTCCTGGAAAAGCACAGCATCCGAGGAGCAGGAGAACGACAGTTCAAGCATAAGCCCTTCAATGGGAATGCCTGAAACGTTGATCCAGCACCACACTCTCGAGAAAAGAACACACTTTTTTGACTCAATCGTTCACTTGCTGCAAAGTGCTACGTCCATACCAGGCATCAGTCAAACTCATACATGACGGGCTCAATTCTGTGGTGGTTAGGATGTCTGTTTGGGCTCAGGACAGCATCCTCTTTGTGGAAAACATCACTCATATCAGCACTTCACAAAAGCAGCATGGAACATCCTCCTGAACCTTTTGTTCAAAACCTCAACAAAAACTTGCCAACCATTCAGCGCCCTCTTCTGCTGTGCATAAATTGTTGTGATTCTTTGAAATTTGATGTTCTTGTGTTTGTCCTGACGAGTACAAAACAAATAGCCTTTAACATCATGCATCTCTTCAACAAGATTGAAATTCAGTACTATCATGCGGCTGAAATTTAAACTCATGCAAGGAGCATGCTCACAGTGTTAAATAACACAGACACATTGGAATGAAACTTGGAGACCACTCATTGATGTTAATGATACTGGTCCAATGTCAAAACATTCGGGGTCCTATGCTAGAACTGAAAGATCAAATAAAAACAGCTGGACAGATACCTTGCCATCATTGCACTGTCCTTCCCTCCCCTCACTACCATCCATCCATTCATCACCATCTGTCCAACCATTATATCCATCTTCCTCCATCCCATGGGCATCTGATGTTTCATCACCCTCCCTCCACCATCATCTGTCCATTCATCACCATCTGTCTCTCCACCATCATCCGTCCATGCATCACCATCGTCTCTCCACCATCATCCGTCCATGCATCACCATCATCCGTCCATGCATCACCATCTGTCTCTCCACCATCATCCGTCCATGCATCACCATCGTCTCTCCACCATCATCCGTCCATGCATCATCATCTGTCTCTCCACCATCATCCGTCCATCCACAGCCATTGATCTCTCTACCATCCCTTCCTCTGTCACCATTTGTCTCTCCATCACCCTCTCTCCATCCACCACTATCTTGCCCTGGTCATCATCCCTCTCTCCATTACCATCTGTCTCTCCATTACAAACCATTCTACCTAACAGATCATTTCTCTCTCTCTCTCCATAACTGATCTTTATTACCATTCATTCGTCCAGTACTAGCTATCTTTTTGTTACCCTCCATCTCTTCATTACAATCTCTCTACTAATATCCACCTCTCCATTACAAACTCTGTAATATTTTCTGTCTCTGCTACCTTCTATTTCTTCATTATAATCTCTCCATTAATGTCCATCTCTCCATTATGGTCTATTCTCTCTATTAACTGCCATCTATCCATTACAAGCTCGATAATGACAGCCCATTTCTCTGTCATCTCTGACTCCTCATGACCATCTGCCTCTCTGTTACCATCTGTCCCCATTATTGTCTGCCTCTCTGATATCCTCTGTCCCTCTCTGTTACCACCCAACCCGTTCTTTCACCACCCATCTCGGTTGCAGTTAAAGAATGTGCCTTACCAACATTTTCTCAAGGGCAATGAAGGATGGCCAACAAATGTCAACATACCTCATGAAAACATTCAAAATAAATTTCCCTTTCTTACAATTCATTACCTCATTGTTACCCATTCCTCTACATTACCATCCAGCATTCCATTATAAACTGTCTCCAGTATCTGCCATTTCTCCCATATCTCTCACACAGTTTCTAATTGATCGTTCTAATCGAATGGCACTCAGGTCAATAACAGGGTTTATACAAACTGAGGGACTGTGATCAGCTGACACAGCCCAGCCTAGGAACTGACCCTTGACATTTGGGGAGATCAGTGGACACAGCACATGACCAATGACTACTTTTACAATTCGACAGAGCAGCCTTCTCTCCTGCTTCTACTGAGCAGGATCCATCATAGTTCACCAGACACTGGACCAGCCTGGGGTGAGAATGCAGACACTAGAACCGGCTGAAACTAAAGTGAAGGGGTGCAGCCAGGGAGGCAACTGACGGGATAGGAATTAGAAAGGGGGTGAAGGTCAGCAGGATAGGATTGCAGAAGGACAGCCATACGTACCACCCAGATGCAAGTCGAGGATTTCACTGTAACTAGACTCTCCCCAATAGTCTATAATAAGATTAGAAAGAGTTAATGTACAGTGCCAGGCAACAGGCATTAAAGAACATGCACACACACAAATACATGCTACAGAAGAGGCAGCTCAGAAACCCAAACTTGGCATAAGCAGCAGTCTTCTTCACCAAATCTTATGCCACAGACTATTCTCCAAGGACAATGTGTTCCTGTCCAGTGTGTTACTTCCTATGACAGTGCATTAATCACCCTGTGACAGTGTGGCACTCCCCCGTGACCGGGACAGTGTGGCACTCCCTCCGTGACAGTGTGGCACTCCCTCCGTGACAGTGTGGCACTCCCTCCGTGACAGTGTGGCACTCTTCCTGAGAATGTGCATTACTCCCGATGTCAGTGCGTTATCCCCTTGTGACTGTTACTCTCCCCGTGATCATGTGTTACTCTCCCTGTGTCAGTGCATCACTCCCCTCGTGACAGTGCATCACTCCCCATGCTACTGTATTACTCCCCTCTGTGACATGTCACTCCCGTGACCTTGTATTCTCCAACTGATTGTATTGATGATGTGTTTGGTGATGTGGTTTTGCCAGGTGATGGAATCGAGTTTGCTTCTTTCTATGCG